>NW_025535692.1:0-85388 GCF_020615455.1 Coregonus clupeaformis | reverse complement strand
CAGTCATAACTTTACGGGGGTCAGAATGGAATACCAATACATTACACCAACAGAGGTCTACAAATTATACTGACTTTTATTAAGATATCTAAGAAGTATTGATTCAAATCCTGACACTGAGTCAGTATAATTTATGAACCTCTGTTGATTGTGTGGGGCTGTATTTAATTGTTCCATTTCCAGTAAGTTAAGCTTCTGTCTCGCTCACTCTGGGCTTGAAACCAGGGATCCTCTGCAAACATCGACAACAGTCACTCTCGAACACCGTTACCTTTGGTCAAGCCCACAAAAGGTCAGCAGTTCTTTGCAGAGTGATCGCCACCGATTGAAACGCTTACTAATGCGCACTGCTAACTAGCTGTTAGCCATTTCACACCGGTTACATCAGCATTGTCAACGTCAGAGAATGCTACAGGGAACAAGAAAGATGACTCAGAATAGACAGGGTTTGAATTGGCTCTCAGCAGAAAAAGGCAGAGTCTGTGTTATGTTCGGAAGCGATGGTCTGCACTTTAGTCCTAATAATACTTCAGGAGGAATATTCTGAGTAATGTTTAAGCTTAAAGGATTAGACAGGAAGTCAAGATAATACTGCCCCAGGAGGAATATTCTCTGAAGCAATGATCAAGCTTAAAGGATTGAGACAGGAAGTCAAGAATAAAGCTGGGCAGGGACACGGTGCCTGGTATTATTTGAATTTGACATTTGGAAAACGGGGAGCAATGTTCACTAAAAATGGCAATGATAATAAGCATAGCACTGGTAGTAACGGGAATAATCTTTTGCTGTTTGTTGCCATTGCTGAAACCCGGTTGATCAGAACCACGGTGAAACAAATGATCGTGAGGAGAAACGACCACAAGGACCGAAACCCGAATGAGCACATGAACTTGACAGGAGGTGATCCCAGTTACCAGGGAAACCAGGACATTATACGAATTCTAATGGGCCAATGTTTGAGTGACCACTTGATTCGTAAGGGATCAGTTGGCAGGGTCTAGACAGAGTCTGACACTTCTCCGATCTACAGAGAAAATGATGTACTGCAATTTTTAAAATGCATCATTATTTTACAAGTATTGGATCTACCACCCTGTCCGAGTATTCATTACAGACTGCCCTCACGGAAACCCAGAATGTCTTTTATAGGTTGGTGGCAGGAGGAGGAGGAGGCTGGTCATGATTACAAGGACCAGCTACAGCTGGAGAAACCTGACTTGGAGATATTCACCTTCCCAGACTTATATCCTGTTCCATATTACTTTGTGGTGATAATGACTTAGAATGACGTCAGAAATGGACATAATAAGCAAAGAGATGAAGCATTAGTTAAGGAAAGTAGGTGAGGTAACATTTTAAATGGATTTTGGTGTTGGAACGGAGTCCCATATGGGGGGACGCTTGAGGAAAACTAGAACTTAAAAGATAGGACACTTCTCTCATATGTCTTACCATGTAGTGGATGTATGTAATAAGGCTTGACATGGATGTCCACGGATGTTTCTTAACTTCCCTCAAACAAGCGTTCTGCTTAGATTCAGAAGTCTGTTGTTAGGGAAGTAAACAGGTTCTGCTTAGATTCAGAAGTTTGCTTGTTAGGGAAGTAAACAGGTTCTGCTTAGATTCAGAAGTCAGTTGTTAGGGGAATTAAACAGGTTCTAATTAGATTCAGAAGTCTGTTACAGTTAGGGAAGTAAACAGGTTCTGCTGATTCAGAAGTCTGTTGTTAGGAAGTAAACAAGTTCCGCTTAGAGTCAGTCGGATGTTAGGGAAGAAACAGGTTCTGCTTAGATTCAGAAGTCGGTTGTTAGGGAGCGAACAGTCTTCACGATTCATAAGTCGGTTGTTAGGGAAGTGAACAGGTTCTGCTTAGATTCAGAGTCGAGCTTAGGGAAGTAAACAGGTTCTGCTTAGGATTCAGAAGTCGGTTGTTAGGCTAAATAGGTTCTAGAGTCAGACGTGGTTAGGGAAGTAAACAGGTTTGCTTGATTCAGAAGTCGCAAGTGAAGGTTCAGCTTAGATTCAGAAGCTCGGCAGTTAGGGAAGTAAACAGGTTCTGCTTAGATTCAGAAGTCCGTTAGTTAGGGAAGTGTCCAAATGGAGAGCAAGCAATACTAGACCTTGTAAACATTAATAAATTATATTATAAGAAATAATATTGGAAATAATTCACTAGTTCATGTATTGCTTAATACAATTGTAAGATAACTGCCTTAAATAGATATTATGGTTGAAACAGAGCTGCATTATTGTTGTGTATTTTTTTATGTGTTTGGATACTGACACTTATATTTTATTTTGAGTAGAAACATTTATGTTGTTACCTTTGGAATTGGTAATGTTTGGAAAGTATAACCTTATGTTTTATATCGTAAACATGGTTGTTCTTATGTTAGTCACTACATATCCCTGTATTCAGTATTAGTGTCATTCCCGAGGCGCTCTCTTCCTTGTTGGCAGGCTTCTCGTTTCTCCGGAATACTAGCTGCCACCGTTGTATACGCTTCCATGTTCGCTTGCTTTTGTCTGCTTGTTGTGACACCTGTTTCTCGCTTAGTGTAATTAGTGTCCTATAAGTTTCTCATTGTGTTTGTCTAGTGTTGTGTGTGATTGATTTATTTCTGTCGTGGTGTTGTTGCTTGTATATTGCTTATTCGCTTGGTTGAGCTTTACTGGGCTACTGTGTTGGAGCGCTTTACGACATGTTTAGTGCGCTTTTGTTTTGTGCTGCGTGCGTAGTTTTCGCTTTTCGGGCAAGTTTGTTCATTTTCTTGTTGGAAATTGCACTAAAAGTCTTTTGACTATACTTGGTGTCCTGGGCGCTTGATTCCACCACTACACCCGCTCTACAGCATTCTTGACAGAATCACACACCACCAAGAATGGAATCAGCAGGGAGCCAGCCAACAGCCCAGGCGTACGCTGGAGGACAAGGTCCGTGAACAGAGTGACCAGATCCTGCAGATGGGGTCCGGCACTGCAGGAGGTGATCACCACCATCCGAGGCTGGGGGACTCCTCCACCGCCATCCTCTCTGCCGGCACCATCGGCCAGTCAGCCCATTCCCACTCCGGGAACTCCAGGAGAGGAGTTCGACTCGCCCCGATTCCTTCTCCAGGTGGATCTGTACCTGGCCACCGTGCACCCGGGCGCCCGGGACATGAGAGCGTGTCCGCTGATCTCCTGCTTCCGGGAAGGCGTTGGAATGGGCCAACGCGGGAGTGGAGGAGGATCGACGCGACACCATCAACCTACGACGAGTTCTCCCGCCGCTTCAGGGGCGGTGGTGACCATCCCTCCGAGGGGAAAGCGGCGGGGGGCTGTGGCCTCCGGCAGGGGAAGAGGAGTGCCCAGGAGCTCGCCGAATTCCGTACTTAGCGAGCGGATGCAGGGGTGGAATGAGCGGGCTCTCATCAATTACTGCAGATGTAGCCTGCGAGGACGCCCGTCGGGAGCTGGCCACTGTAGGGACACCAGCCTCTGTCACAGTTGGTCGAATGTCCATCAGGCTGATAACCGCTCCCGCGGACGCCCGAGGGGGTCCGTACACCCTCCAGCCTCGAGCCGTGGCCCATGGAGTCGGGGCGCTGGCGCCAGAGAGAGAGGAGGGGTCGGGGACTTAGGGAGGGGGTCCATCTCCTGCACCAACTGTGGTCGGGGGAGGACACACCGCGGCCAGGTGCTGGGATGGCCTCCTAGGGGAGAGGACGACAGGTCCCGGGCACTGGGGATTCCTTCCAGGTGAGTAGGCGCCCCACTCACCCAGAGCTTCTGTTGCACATTTCCCTGTATACCTGTGCGTTTCCACAGGTAGCACCTCATTCTCAGCATAAGGTGCTGGTAGATTCGGGGGGCTGGGAATTTTGTTGATAAGAAGTTTTGTTTAGGGGGCCTAGGATTCCCGTTCTCCCTGTTGATGTCCCTTTCCCCGTTCATGCCCTAGATAGCCAGTCCGCTGGGTGCGGGCTTCGATCAGGGAGGTCACTGCGCCACTAGGATGTGTGCAGGGGGCTATCAGGAGATGATTCAGCTATTTCTGATCGACCGCCGCGTATCCGTGGTGCTGGGCATGCCCTGGTTGAGTACCCATAACCCATCTATTTCGTGGCAGGAGAGGGCTCTGATGGAGTGGTCTGCCCAGTGTGTGGGCCGATGTTTGGGGCGTTTCCGTAGGGGCTACCT
The DNA here is from genome assembly GCF_020615455.1 of Coregonus clupeaformis. Taxonomy (NCBI): domain Eukaryota; kingdom Metazoa; phylum Chordata; class Actinopteri; order Salmoniformes; family Salmonidae; genus Coregonus; species Coregonus clupeaformis. The sequence goes on along the minus strand of NW_025535692.1, from coordinate 81,206 downwards.
CGGTGGAGAGTCCAAACCAGGTGCCGCATTGCACGGTCCCCCTGAGTATGGGGGATTTGCCATTGCGTTAGTAAGTCGAGGGCGACGCAGTTGCCGCCATAGGCAGGGAGATTGTGCGATAGACCTCCAGGTCAGGGAGCTGCGCTCCCACGGAGCCATGTGTATCCTCTGTCTCAGGAGGAGAAGAAAGCTATGGAGACTTACATAGACGAATCCCTGAGACAGAAGGATACATACGGTCCTCCCACTTCCCCATGGGTGAGTTTTTTTTTTGTGAAGAAAAAGGATGGTGGTTTACGCCCTGCACCCGAAATTACCGTGGTCTCAGTCAGATCACGGTGAAGTATGCAGTTATCCACTCCCGCTGATTGCGACCTATGACTGAGTCAGGTTGCATGGGGCGCGTTTTTCACTAAATTAGATCTCAGGAGCTGCGTGCACAACTTGGTGCGCATCAGGGAGGGCGATGAATGGAAGACAGCCTTTAGTACCACCTCGGGCCATTACGAGTATCTTGTCATGCCATACGGGTTGATGAATCGCCTCCGTCAGTTTTCCAATCATTCGTGGATGAGATCTTCAGGGACAGATGCAGGGGCAGGGGGTGGTTGTGTAAAAGCATAGATGACATTCGCGGAGACTCGCCACCGTGTCGGGCATGTGGCCCTGGTGCTGGTCTACGGTCCGGCACTGCTGGTCCTGTTCCTGCTGGTTTTCCTTTCCTTTTTCCTTGTGTGTGTTGTTTGTGTCTGTCTCCCCTGCTGTGCAGTCCAGAGAGGATCTGAGGTCAGGGGGCGTGGCGCACTCCTCTCACAAGATCAGTTAGCACCCAGCTGGTCAGCTCGTTGTCAACAATCAACCAGCAGTTATCTACCCGGTGGACACCTTCCAGCGCCAGTTCGCTCTACGCTACCTGTGGTAACTTGGCCCCAAGCACAGCAACTTTACAGTCTAGTTGTTACTATCTCAGCATTATAGTTGTTTCTGCCACGCTTTTGTAACCTGTCTCTCCTTCTCGACCAGATCCCGCCTGTTCCTGCTGCTGCCTACCTGCCATTCCCACGCCGCAACCTGCTCATCTGGTTGAGTCTGATATGCCTCGCCATCCAGCTCTCCCGACTACTGGCTTCCCCCCACTCAGCTCCTACCTGAAGCTATTCCACCCTGAACTGTTTCTCTCTGCCAATTCACGCTGAATAAACGACATCACTTCACTCTGTTGTCCGTGGTGTCCGTTCTGCACCTGAGTCCCCCACCAAGCCTAATAGAACGAACTGGCCACACATGGATCAGCAGAGATGCCACATGAAACAACGGGTGATGGCGCATAACGCGCTTCCATTCACAGGGAGGTTGGGACAACACGCACCAACTCATCCGGATTTGTGGATAAAACCAGGCAGTTGTTGGATCAAGTATCTCATCTCACCTCTCGGTAGCTAACCTGAAACAACCCACTACCCTTCCTCCCTCTGCTTCCCCTCCGCACCTGCTCCTCCTACAGTGGCTCCAGGCTCAAGCCTTCCCGCTCCTCTCGAACCCCCTACAACCTCACCCGAACCTTCCACCGGGAACCTGGAACAAATGCCGTGCTTTCGTGCTTCAGTGCCGCTAGTGTTCCAACAGAAGCCCCTGTCTTTCCCACGGAACCCAAGGTACATTACGACACGGGGTTAATGAGGGCAAAGCTTTGATTTCGGGCAGAAGCGCTTGTTCTACTCAGCAGATTGCCAGCCTGTCGCTTGACGATTTTTTCCTCTCAATTGAAAGTTGTGTTTGATCACCCGGACTGCGCGGGACCGCCACAAAGAGAGATAATAAGCTACGACAGGGCACGGCCAGCGTGGGCTGAATACGCCATTGATTTTGGGACCTGGCAGCCGATTCCAAGTGGAATGACGAAGCTCTTCAGGGAGCGCTGCAACGGTTCAAGTGGACACGAACAAGAATGAACTAGCTGTTCGTGATGAGCCTGCTAACCTTCATGTTCTCAAGTTCCCTTGTTACACGAATAGACAACAGCTACGGAGAGGAGACAGGAGAGGGGGCTCGGGTCCACACCGCAGGCGGGCCCCTCGCTTCTGCAGCCCGGAGCTACACCACCACTCGGACACCGCCCACACACCGCAGCGGATCCCCACGGAACCAGAACATGCAGCTGGGCCGTGCTCGCCTGTCCTGCGGAAAGAACGGCGATGCGGGCTGGTGAGTGTATGTACTGTGGGGACCGCACTCATTTCCCGTACACCGTCCGGTCCAAAGGCCAAGCTCGCAGGTAAAAGTGGGAGCAAAGTCACCCTGACCACTCCCACAGCACCCCGATTATCCACTAGGGTCCAGTTCAGGAATCCATCTCTCCCACTAGCTGCTCTAACCGACGTCTGGTGTGGGAGGATAGCCTTGACGCCAACCTGGTCACTCAGGCTGAGATCCCTGTTAAGTGCCAAGCCTATAACAGTTACCGCTATTGACGGCCATCAGTTTGCCAACATCACCCACCAAACTGTCCCCGCTTCTCATGCTGTCCGGCAATCACAAAGAAACCATCCAGTTTAAAGTAGTCTCCTCCTCGCCTCCCCCTTATCCTCGGTTTCCTGGCTTAGCCTTCACAACCCCCATATTGACTGGCAAAAAACCACAAGATACACAGTTGGAGCACTCACTGCCATTCTGTTTGCCTGGGGTCGGCTATTCCGCCCGGTCGGCCCCCCTGCTTCCCCTGTCAAAACCCCAGACCTCTCTTCAGTCCCTGAGGAGTACCGGGACCTGGGCCGAGGTATTCAGTAAGCCCAAGGCACTTCCCAATACCACCTCATAGGCCATACGATTGCGCTATTGAGTTACTGCCTGAGCCCTTGCCGCCCAGCCGAGCTTTTCAATCTGTCCCGGCCCTGAGAGAGAAGCTATGGAAACCTACATAGGCGACTCCCCACCCTCTGGCATCATTCGCCCGCTCATCTTCCGCTGTTGGGAGCTGGGTTCTTTTTAGTTGAGAAGAAGGACAAAACATTACGCCCTGCATTGACTACAGAGGACTAAATAACATCACAGTCAGGAAATACATAAAAAAACAAGCCCCTGTCTCTCATCAACTCAGCATTTGAACCCCTTCATGGTGCCACCGTAGTTTACCAAACCCCGACCTCACGCAACGCTTTACCAATTGCTCGATTAGGGCAGCCGGGAGACTGAATGGAAGACTGGGTTCAATCCCTCTCGGACACTTTGAATACCTAGTCGCGCCATTCGGTCTCAAACGCCCCCAGCAGTGTTTCGGGCCATGGTTAATCGATGTGTTGAGGGATTTTCTACACCGCTTTGTGTTTGTCTATTTGGATGACATTCTAATATTCTCTAAGTCACAGGATGAACACGTTCTCCCACGTCCGTCTGGTCCACCGCTCATGGAAAACAAACTGTATGTGAAAGCAGAAAAATGTGAGTTCCACCGCAGTCCGTCCCCTTTTTTGGGCTTTATTATCGAGAGCGGGGACAAGCGTCACCAGACCCTGACAAGATCAGAGCGTGTTGTGGAGTGGCCCACACCCACGCCTCGGAAGCAGCTACAACGCTTCCTGGGCTCGCCAACTTCCCACCGCCGCTCATCAGGGCCCCAGCCGAAGTGGATGCCCCCTGACCAAGCCTCACCTCCCTAAGGTGCTATTCCTGCGCTGAGGCCGAGTAGCTTGTGAGTACATTGAAGGAAACTGTTCACCACCTCACCTGTTCTTATTCATCCAGACACTAGTTTGCAGTTTATTGGTGGAAGTGGACGCTCTGATTCGGGGGTGGGGGCTAAAGTCCTGTCACAACGCTCCTCTTCCGACCAGAAGCTCCATCCTGTGGCCTTTTTCTCCAGGAGAATTGACCTCTGCTGAGAAGAACTACGACGTGGCCAACCGGGAGTTGCTTGCCGCCGAGTTGGCGCTGGAGGAGGTGGAGGCACTGGCTAGACGGGAGCAGAGCAACCCTCTTCATAGTCTGGACAGACCACAAGAACCTGGCTTACATCCAGTCGTCCCAAGAGGCTGAACTCCCACCCAGGCCAGATGGGGCTCTGTTTTCAGCAGGTTCAAGTTTATTTTAACATATTGCCCTGGCACACGTAATGTCAAGCCTGGATGCTCTCTCTCGCCAGTTTACAGACAATGAAGACTCCAGCAATCCTGGAATCTGCTCTGCCCGCTTCCTGTGTGGTGGCGGCGGTTCACTGGGAATCGAGTCCCTCGGTCCGATCGGGCACAAGAGTTGGGACCTGACCGGCCGAGGCCTCTGACCTTCTCTATGTTCCCGCAGCCGTCGCCAGCAAGTGCTCAACTGATCCGCACCTCACGCCCTCTCCTGCCACCCTGGTATGAACCGCACACTGTCGCGTACTGAAGAGGCACTTTGGTGGCCATCCGCCGAGGCTGACGCCCGGGAGTACGTGGGCGGCCTGTTCCATCTGTGCCTGAAAATAAGGCTTCCCACAGGGGGCTCCTTCGGGCCTGCTGCGGCCCCTCCCAGTCCCGAGTCGCCCTTGGTCTCACGTGGGTTTGGACTCGGTCACTGGACTTCCTGTGTCTGGAGGGTAATGACACCATACTCACCATCGTGTGACAGATTCTCTAAATCTGCCCATTTTGTTGCATTACCAAAATTACCGAATCTGCCAGTGAGACAGCCGACCTCTTTGTCCTACATGTACTCCGTGCCCCGCGGAATACCTGTGGACATAGTGTCCGAGTAGAGGCCCACAGCTCGTTTCTCGGGTAGTGGAAGGAGTTTTGTTCGGCTCTGGGTGCCACTGTCGGCTCTCTCATCAGGTTTCCATCCCCAGTCCAATGGCCAGACTGAGAGGCAGACTAATCAGGACTCTGGAGGCTGCTCTACGCTGTGTACATCCCAGAACCCGTCCCACCTGGGCCAAACATCTCCCGTGGGTCGAATATGCCCACACCTCCTCACCTCATCTGCCACCGGCCTCTCACCATTTGAGGCGGCTTTGGGGTACCAACCGCCATTGTTCCGGCTCTCAGGAAAGGGAGGCTAGCCGGCCCCGTCAGTTCAGGATAACCGGAAGGTGTGGGTGGACACCAGGAGGCTCTTCACGGACAGCAGAGCGTAACAAGAGGGTGGCGAGGACGGGCACAGGGTAGTCCCCCAGTTCCAGCCTGGTCAGCGAGTCCGCTCCTCCAGCAACATCCCCTGCGCACTGACCCCGTGAAGCTGTCGCCCGCTATTTGGCTCCTTTCGAGATCGACTCCATCATCAACCCCGCTGTTCGGCGAAGCTTCCTAGGCAGCGTGAGAGTCCATCCTGCATTTCCACGTGTGTCCAGCTGAAGCTGGTCTCCTCCAGCCCTTGTGTCCGCTGAGGATCCCCTCCGCCACCGCTGGGCATTGACCCACCATCCAGCCCCCACGGTGCGGAGACTGCTGGACGTCCGGAGGCGTGGTGGAGGCTTTGCAGTACCTGGGTGGACTGGGAGGGAGCACGCGCCCCGAGGAGAGGTCCTGGATTCCCGACGATTGATGGCTTGATCCGCAGCTGGTGGCTGATCTATCAGGGACCACCTGATAAGCCGGGTGGAGCGCCGGTGGCGCCCGCTGAGGGGGGGTACTGCTACGGTCCGGCACTTGTTGGTCTGTTTTGCTGGTTTTCCTTTCCCTTTTTCCGTGTGTGTTGTTTGTGTTGTCTCCCCTGCTGTGCAGTCCAGAGAGGATCTAGGTCAGGGGGCGTGGGCCACTCTCTCACTAAGATCAGTTACATCCAGCTGCAGCTCGTTGTCAACAATCAACCAGTGCAGTTATCTACCCGGCTGGACACTTCCACGCCAGTTCGTTCCTACACCTGTGGTAACTTGGCCCCGCACAGCAATCTCGGCCTGATGATACTATCTCAGCATTATAGTTGCTTCTGCCACGTTATAACCTTGTCTCTCTTCTCCAGATCCCGTTGACCTGCTGCCTGCCTACCTGCCATTCCCGCGCCGCAACCTGCTCGCCTGGTTGTCTGATATCCTCGCCATCCAGCCCTCCGGACTACTGGTTTCCCCCACTCAGCCCTACCCCGGTCTGAAGCTATTCCACCCTGAACTGTTTCTCTCTGCCAATTCACGCTGAATAAACGACATCCTAATTCACCTCTGTTGTCCGAGGTGTCGTTCTGACCTGAGTCCCCCACCAAGCCGAAAGGTGCGCAGGAGTGTTGGGGAGGCTGGTGGAGCACCGACCGTCAAGCGGCAGCAGAGTAAGTGTCTGTTTTTTCAGGAGTCGGTTTTTTGGGGTATAGTTGCCCGCGCGTAGGGTGTGAAGATGGAGGACAGAGTGGGAGACCAGCCGCCAGTGGAGATTGGCAAACACCAACCACTGCGAAGAGAGCATTTTGGGGTTTGCGAACTACCACCGGGGGTTTCCGCTTTTGGAGCAGGTGGGCAGCTCCCACCGTTTTTGAAGGGGGGGTCCGGTTGCAGTGGTCTGCCGAGGCGGACAGGGCGTTGGGAGGCTGAAGCTGGCTTAGCCTCGCCCCCGGTGCTGCAGCGCATCCGGATCCTCTTTGCCATTTCAGGTAGAGGTGGACGCTGCCTGAGGCCGCGTATAGGAGCCGGCTTTGCCACAACGGTCAGGCGCGCTTACTCTAAACTCCGCGCTCCTGTGCTTTTCCAAGAAGCCTGCGTCCGGCGGAGAAACATGACGTAGGGGACAGGGAGCCGTGTTAGCCGTGGTACAGGCCTAAAGGTGTGGAGGCACTGGCTTGAGGGGGCCTTAACACCCTTTCCTCATTTTGACGACCACCGTAACCCGGAGTACATCCGGGCAGCGAGAGGCTGAAACGGAAGATGGAATAATGTTTTTGACCCGGTTTACATTTAAGATCGCGACATCCTGGGTCACAGAACGGGGCGGATGCACTGTCTCGGGCGGTGTGACACGGAGGAGAGGCTCCGCGGGAGCCCACTCCCATACTGCCGGAGTCGTGGGGTCTGGTGGCACCGGCAGGTGAGAGGTCGATGCTGAGTTCGAAGGGCGAAGCACGCACGCGACCGCCCTAGTCCACCGCATGCCCGGAGGGTCGGAAGTACGCCCGGGCCGCGAGTTCGGGATCGATTGATTGATTGGGCTCACACGCCACCCTTCTGGACACCCTGGTATCGGCCGCAGCGCACTGTCTTAGTGCCAAGTATGGTGGCCACGCGGCAGGGATGGTGAGGGTTTATGTTTCTCTGCGTGGTGTGCGCGCCAGTGTAAGGCGCCTGGACACCTGCCTAGGGTAAGCTACGTACCCCTGCCTGCTCCACAACAACCATGGTCCCACTCTCGGTGGATTTCCTTACTGACCTTCCTCCTTCACAGGGGAATACCACCATACTGGCCGTGTGGATCGGCTTTTCAAGGCCGCCGTTGCTCCCCGTGCCGGGGCTTCCTACCGCTGCAACCAGCCGAGCCACATTCACCCATGTGTTCTGCACTACGGGTACCGAGATATTGTGTCTGACCGAGGTCCCCAACTTTTCCTCCAGGGTCTGGAGAGCCTTTATGGAGCGGTTGGGGGTCTCGTGAGCCCTTACCGGACCACCCGCGAGAGTAATGGGCAGGCAGTGGAACGCGTGGAACCAGATGTGGGTAGGTTTTTAGAACATACTGCCGGGACCGGCCGGAGGAGGGGCAAGCGTATCGCTCTGGGCCGAGATGGCCTAGAATTCCTCGCATTCCCACTAACCTAACCCCTTCCTGTGTGTAGGTTACCAGCCGGCTCTGGCACCTTGGCAGCAGAGCCAGATCGGAGGCTCCGGCGGTGGCTGAGTGGGCTGCGCGCCGGAGGAGACAATGGGAACGCTGCACACGCCCACCTGCAGCGGGCCCCCTCGACGCCCAGGAAGGCGTACAGCGCCGATCCCCACCGCAGTGAGGGAGCTGCCGGAACCTGGGTCTGGGCGGTTTGTAGGGCCAATTAAAGTCCTGAGAAGGTTGAACGAGGTGTGCTGCAAATTACAACTACCTGTTGAATATAAAAGCATTAACCCTCGCTCCATGTGTCCCTTCTCAGGCCGGTGGTACTGGCCCACTCCAAGAGAAGTGGAGATCAGGGACTCCTCCGCCCCCATTGGACACCGAGGGCACCCGCATTCCGCGAGGTCCATCTTGGATTCGAGACGCCGGATGGGGGGTTCCAATACTAGCGGAGTGGGGAGGGCTACGGTCCGGAGGAACGGTGCTGGGTGCCGAGGAGAGACATTTGGACCCGCCTTTGGGACGAATTCCAGGGCACGACGCACTCTGCCCGCGGCCCTCCTGGTCGCCCCCGGAGGCCGGAGTCGTCGCACGCCTGGAGCCGCGTCAAGGCGGGGTACTGTCACGCGCTCGCGCCGAGCTGCCTCTCTTCCTTGTTCGGGCAGCAACTTCGCCGTCGTTCGTTCCGGAATACTAGCTGCCACCGGTGTATGTTTCATGTTCTGCTTGCTTTTGTCTGTTTGTTGTGGACACCTGCTCGAGCTTAGTGCAATTAGTGTCCTATAAGTTTCCCATTGTGTTTGTCTAGTGTTGTGTGTGATTGATTTATTTATGTCGTGGTGTTGTTGTTGTGGGGTATTGCTTATTCTTGTTGATTACCCACTGTGTTGGGAGCCGCGTACGCACATGTTTAGTGCACCTTTGTTTTGTCGCTTCTCATGCGTAGTTTTCGCACTCCGGGCAAGTTTGTTCATTTTCCTTGTTGGAAATTGCACCAAAGTCTTTTGACTATACTTGTGTCCGCGCTTTGATTCCACCACCATCACCCACCTACGGCATTCTTGACAATTAGTCACTATAGGTCCATTTGTAAAGATGTGGGACCAACAAAGTCCCAGAGGGGGGATAAGATGGGAATTATTTAGTGTGGACCATACAGTAGTTACATCTCTTCAGACTCAGACTACAGATAAACATAGTTAATCACAACATGACGAACACGGAGCTAAAAAAGAGTTATTTTTTAAATGTTTATATATTGTAAAGTGTTGTCCCAATGGCTATCATAAGGTGAATGCACCAATTTGTAAGCTCGCTCAGTTGCAAACCGTAGTCTGGCTTTTTATGGCGGTTTTGGAGCAGTGGCTTCTTCCTTGCTGAGCGGCCTTTCAGGTTATGTACCGATATAGGACTCATTTTCCTGTGGATATAGATACTTTTGTACCTGTTTCTCCAGCACCCTTCACAAGGTCCTTTGCTGTTGTTCTGGGATTGATTTACACTTTTCGCACCAAAGTACGCTCATCTCTAGGAGACAGAATGCGTCTCCTTCCTGAGCGGTGTGACGGCTCGTGGTCCCATGGTGTTTATACTTGTACTATTGTTTGTACAGATGAACGTGGTACCTTTCAGGCGTTTGGAAATTGGGCTCCCAAGGATGAACCAGACTTGTGGAGGTATACTCATTTTTTTCCTGAGGTCTTGGCTGATTTCTTTGATTTTCCCATGATGTCAAGCAAAGAGCACTGAGTTTGAAGGTAGGCCTTGAAACACATCCACAGGTACACCTCCAATTGACTCAAATTATGTCAAAATAGCCTATCAGAAGCTTCAAAAGCCACGACAACATTTTCTGGAATTTTCCAAGCTGTTTAAAGGCACAGTCAACTTAGTGTATGTAAACTTCTGACCCACTGAATTGTGATACAGTGAATTATAAGTCAAATAATCTGTCTGTAAACAATTGTTGGAAAAATTACTTGTGTCATGCACAAAGTAGATGTCCTAACCGACTTTCAAAACTATAGTTTGTTATACAAGACATTTGTGGAGTGGTTGAAAAACGAGTTTTAATGACTCCAACCTAAGTGTATGTAAACTTCCGACTTCAACTGTACACACACAACACACACACACACACACACACACACACACACACACACACACACACACACACACACACACACACACACACACACACACACACACACACACTAAAGTGTGTCTCAAATGGCTCTCTGTTCCCTATAAGTCACACTTTTGACCAGAGCTCTATGGGGGATAGGATGCCGTTTGGGATACTGAGTACATACAGGTTGAGTACAGTGGTAAATATACACAGTATAACATAGACATCTCTCTTCATACCTCAACAAGTTTTAATGACTCCCCACCTGTAAGTGTCTGTAAACTTCCGACTTCTCTTTTCATCTGACCTGTCTTCGGGTCTAATTCCTCACCCTCCCTCTAATTCTACGGCTGTCCTGCCTTATCAGTGACTGAAACCAGACTGCTGTCCCTTCGCCTCTCTCCTTAGGGCATAGTCCTGAACAGAGCCAGGTTGAACAGAGTTCAGACTAAACCTGGTTAATCACAACACTGACGGGGGCATTTTGGACTGGGTGGTACAGAGGGAGGAGGCTTGTATGTTTGAGAAAATTGATTATGGACCTGCCATGTTTAAGTATCGATTGATAGGTTTGGGAATCAATTAGGGGGTCAGAACGGAGCCAGGAAATGGCTCTGTTATTTTTGCATGACAGGGCTTGGTCCCACCACTATTGTTTCCAGACACGGAACTATAAGGGGAGGGGTCAGATACCGCCATAAGGAAGTGGGCGGAGCAGTCAAGAGTTGAAAACTGGAGACAGGGTGGAAGAACCAAAGAGGGAGGGATTAATTCTACAAAAACTCTGAAAGTACTTTGTGTTTGACTGAGGACAAAGAAAATGTTCTACAACATTAATAATTAGATTGTTCTCTGCAATATTCTAAACTTAATGGTCCTCTGTAGCTCAATTGGTAGAGCATGGTGTGATCCCCGGGACCACCCATACGTAAAAATGTATGCACGCATGACTGTAAGTCGCTTGGATAAAGCGTCTGCTAAATGGCATATTATTATTATTATTAATATGCTTGTCCTTAACAGTGTTGATTTAAATAAGAGCGTTAGTTTGCTGTGCCCGTTACTAGTTTAGACCGTGCCCTCCTGGTTGTATCTCTTCCATATTTCAGCGTTGGGATCGGGAGGGTGCTACCATTTTTGTTCCGGCGCCTACGGACCCAATCAAAATCAACTTGAAACCCTCGTCATTTTCATCTCTCAGATCTGTTGCTTCCTCTAACCCTGGTCAATCTACGTTTCTATGGCGGTTTAATTACATGGAAAGACTCCAAATATACCATGGAAAAAGCTACCTTGCCATGCAACTGAATCCACTTCTGAGCATTGTTAAATTTGCTGCCGTTTTACAATGCTGGTTTTGTTTAAAAAAATAGTTTATCTACAGACACCTTGACAGACTAGCCTTACCTTTGTGCTTTAAGTGAAAGGTGCGTTAACCAAGTCAAAGTTACTGGACTAAAAGGAGGAGAATAGTGAGGGGAGATCAGAGGGACATGCAGGAGTGGGGAGTTCAGAGGGACATGCAGGAGATTGGGGGAGTTCAGAGGGACATGCAGGAGATTGGGGAGTTCAGAGGGGACATGCAGGAGATTGGGGAGTTCAGAGGGACATGCAGGAGATTGGGGAGTTCAGAGGGACATGCAGGAGATTGGGGAGTTCAGAGGGATATGCAGAAGATTGGGGAGTTCAGAAGAACATGTTAGCTGCTGCTATTCCAGTCTGTACCACTGGGGGGGGAGCTTCCTCTTCAAGTGAAGTCATCATGGCATGGATCCAACAGGCCATCGGCAAACTGCAACCCTTGTGGCAGCAGGAACAAACCACCAGGTTTGTAGATGCTGAGTGTGAAGCCCCCTTCTGACATTCCCTCAAGCACTGAAGATTTTGGACTCTAGGACACCATCGTGCAGAGTTGGTTATTGACCACATTTTCCTCACATTGCACTCCGAAAACGATTGACAATTCTCCCAAGGGTCATCCAGACCTGCCTAAAGACCCAAGAACCCTGATGGGAAAAGAACATACCTCAGGTTATATATCACCACTCTGGAATTGAGCATGGAATACTGGCCCAGAATTCCCAGACTTGCAGACATTTAAGTCAATTTCTATCCAAATCAACATTGATGGCACTCCCACTTTACAAAAGTTCAACTGCCGCAGTTCCAATCCTTGGATGAATTTAGCAATAGGTGGATAATGTCCAGCAAAACAAACTCCGCATTTCCATTGGCCTTTACTTAGGAAGAAGAAGTGGCCAAACAGTCTGGGTTTTTGAATCATTTTGTTGAGGAGGCACAGCCACCGGAAAGGGAAGGAGTTTTGAAGGGACACGGCTTCCTTTCAAGATGTCAGCGTTCATCTGTGACACCCTGCTCAGGCAATTGGGGGAAAAATGTTAAGGGCCACAGTGGGACGCTGTGGATGTGACAAGTGCACTCAAAAAGGGTTCTACTACGATAACATTTACATTTACATTTACATTTACGATTATTTAGCAGACGCTCTTATCCAGAGCGACTTACAAATAGGTTCATTCACCTTATAGCCAGTAGTAATAACCACTTTACAATGTTTTTATTTTATTTATTTTTTTGGTTGGGAGTAAGGGGGGTAGAAGGATTACTTCATCCTATCCCAGGTATTCCTTAAAGAGGTGGGGTTTCAAATGTCTCCGGAAGGTGGTGAGTGACTCTGCTGTCCTGGCGTCGTGAGGGAGCTTGTTCCACCATTGGGGTGCCAGAGCAGCGAACAGTTTTGACTGGGCTGAGCGGGAACTATGCTTCCGCAGAGGAAGGACCAGCAGGCCAGAGGTGGATGAACGCAGTGCCCTCGTTTGGGTGTAGGGACTGATCAGAGCCTGAAGGTACGGAGGTGCCCGTTCCCCCCCACAGCTCCGTAGACAAGCAACATGGTCTTGTAGCAGATGCGAGCTTCAACTGGGGAAGCCAGTGGAGTGTGCGGAGGAGCGGAGTGACGTGAGAGAACTTGGGAAGGTTGAATACCAGACGGGCTGCAGCATTCTGGATGAGTTGTAGGGGTTTAATGGCACAGGCAGGGAGCCCAGCCAACAGCGAGTTGCAGTATCACTTTGTGTCCGTCGATTATTTTTAATGCATTGTGTCCTCGTGTGTGGCTGTTTTGTTTTTAAATTGGCAAAATAATCAAATCACAAAGAATGTAGGCTAACATACTACCTAGACCGCGCAAGCAAGTTGAATTTGTCCCCACACCAGAGGCAATCAGGACACAGGTTGAAATATCAAAATAAACTCTGAACCAATTATATTTATTTATGCACACATGACTGTAAGTCACTTTGGATAAAAGCATCTGCTAAATGGCCTATTATTATTTATTTGGGGACAGGTCGAAAAAGCATTAACAGGGGGTTGGGGCTTCCTCTTCTAAAGTGATGTCATCATGGCATGGATGCTGCTATTCCAGACTGTACCACTGGGGGCTTCTCTTCAAAGTGAAGTCATCATGGCATGGATGCTGCTATTCCAGTCTGTACCACTAGGGGGAGCCCTCTTCAAAGTGAAGTCATCATGGCATGGATCCAACAGGCCATCGGCAAACTGCAACCCTTGAGGCAACAGGAAAAAACCACCAGGTTTGTAGATGCTGGAGTGTGAAGCCCCCTTCTGACATTCCCTCAAAGCACTGAAGATAGTTAGGACTCTAGGACACAATCGGCAGAGTTGGTTATCGACAACATTTTCCCTCACATTGCACTCTCAAAACGATTGACAATTCTCTCCAAGGATCATCCAGACCGGCCTAAAGACCCAAGAACCCTGCTGGGGAAAAGAACAGACCTCTGGAGGTATATATCACCACTCTGGAATTGAGCATGGAATACTGGCCCCAGAATTCCCAGACTTGCAGACATTTAAGTCAATTTCTATCCAAATCAACATTGAGGCACTCCCATGGCACTCCCACTTTACAAAAGTTCAACTGCCCAGTTCTGGCCAATCCTTGGATGAATTTAGCAATAGGTGGATAATGTCCAGCAAAACAAACTCCCCGTTTCTCATTGGCCTTTACTTTGGGAAGAAGAAGCCAAACAGTCTGGGTTTTGAATCATTTTGTTGAGCAGGCACAGCCACCGAAAGGGAAGGAGTTTTGAAGGGACACTGGCTTCCGCAAAATGTCAGGGCGTTCATCTGTGACACCCCTGCTCAGGCAATTGGGGGGAAAATGTTAAGGGCCACAGTGGACGCTGTGGATGTGACAAGTGCACTCAAAAATGGTTCTACTACGAAGAGAATGACTTTCCCTCAAACAGATGCAACTCTGAGATTGGACAATGCAGTCCCTGATGAACTCCCAAATGACAGCCATCGGTGTGGAGAAACAGCACTCTGCCTTTGCTGTCTGTTGGTTTGGTGACACAGTTCCCACTGGATTACATCTGGTGACTAGGAATGACAAGGAAGTTGTTGCATCTTTGGCTAAAAGGACGTCTGGCAACAAGATTGGCGCCCAGTGTAAAGGAGAACCTCCAAAAGTACTCGACCTTCAGACCCAATGTTCCGTGCAAGAGTTCAACAGGAAGCAAAGATCCCATGGAGGAAGTTGAGCGCTGGAAAGCTACTGAATTCAGACAGTTCCTCATGTACACTGGGCCAGTCAGATTGAAAGGGCTTGTACCAACTCGAGTGTACAACACCTCCATGCTTCTTGCAGTTAGCATCACCATGCTGTTGAACGTCCCACCAGATCAAGCTGCCCCCACAGCCTCTTGGGTTCTGTTTTATTGACCACTGCAGCAAACTTGATGGAAAAGAACAAGTGTCATACAACATGCATGGGATTGGTGCGCCACCCAATAATTTATTTATTTTATTTAACCCTTTGTTTTACCGTTAAGTTGACTGAGAACACATTCTCATTTACAGCAACGACCTGGGGAATTGTTACAAGGGAGAGGGAGGACCCAAGAAGTATAGTGCCCTTGACAACATCTCTTGTTTCCCATTTGAGAACTTCCTTGGGCAAATGAAGGGGACTGTTTGGCAAGTCTGCCCACCCACTGGAGCAGGTTGTTCATCAGCCCCACCCACTGGAGCAGGTTGTTCATCAGCCCACCCACTGGAGCAGGTTGTTCATCAGCCTTACAGTAGTGAGTCATTTAGCAGGACGCTCTTATCCAGAGCAACTTACAGTTAGTGAGTCATTTAGCAGACGCTCTTATCCAGAGAGACTTACAGTAGTGAGTCATTTAGCAGAACGCTCTTATCCAGAGAGACTTACAATTAGTGAGTCATTTGCAGACGCTCTTATCCTGAGAGACTTACAGTTAGTGAGTCATTTAGCAGACGCTCTTATCCAGAGAGAGACTTACAGTTAGTGAGTGCATACTTTTTTCATACTGGCCCCGTGGGAAACGAACCCACAACCCTGGCGTTGCAAAGCGCCATGCTCTACCAACTGAGCTACAGGGTACTTCAAGGGGCCAAGAGACCGAAGACAAAAATATAAATGCAACATGCAACAATTAATCGATTTTGCTGAGTTACCAGTTCATATGAGGAAATCAGTCAATTGAAATACATTCATTAGGTCCTAGTCTATGGATTTAACATCTGGGAATACAGATATGCATCTGTTGGTCAGAGATACTGTAAAAAATTATAATAATAAAAGTACGGGCGTGACTACCATTTGCCTCATGCTGTGCGACACAAGTATTAGAAACAATCCACTAGTTCATGTATTGCTTATACAATTGCAAGATAACTGCCTTAAATAGATATTATGGTTGAAACAGAGCTCCTGCGCATAGAGTTGATCAGGCTGTTGGTTGTGGCCTGTGGAATGTTGTCCCACTCCTCTTCAATGGCTGTGCAAAGTTGCTGGATATTGGCGGGGAACTGGAACACGCTGCTCGATCCAGAGCATCCCAAACATGCTCAATGGGTATGTCACCCATGTCATCTGGCGAGTGGCAGGCCATGAAGAACTGGGACATTTTCAGCTCCCAGGACGTGTACAGATCCTTGGGGCCGTGCATTATCATGCTAAATCATGAGATGACAATGGGCCTCAGGAACTCGTCATGGTATCTCTGTGCATTCAAATTGCCATCGATAAAATGCAATTGTGTTTGTTGTCCATAGCTTATGCCTGCCCATACCACAACCCCACCGCCACCATGGGGCACTATGTTCACAATGATGACATCAGCAAACATGACGCCTCGATGTCTCAGAGCTCTACAGACAATTCCTTCGACCTCATGGTTTGGTCTTTGCTCTGACGTGCACTTCAACTGTGGGACCTTATAGAGACAGGTGTGTGCGCCCCAGCATGCCAATCATTTGAATTTACCCCAGGAGGACTCCAATTCAAGTTGTTGAAACATCTCAAGGATGATCAATGGAAAGAGGGTGGGGTCATCCGCTAACTGACTAATAAGATCTCCTGCAGTAAAATACCTTTAAACACTTCTTGTAATATGAGAAGTAAGAAGCTGTGTGTCTAATAGGAAAAGAGGTGAACTTGGTCACCCTTGTCTGATACCCCACATTAATTCAAACCTTGTGGTCCTCTGCTTAGCTCAATTGGTAGAGCATGGCGCTTTGTAATGCCAGTGTAGTGGGTTCGATCCCCGGGACAACCCATATCGTAAACATGTATGCGACACATGACTGTAAGTTGCTTTGGATAAAAGCGTCTGCTAAATTGGCATATTAAGTTGGTTCTGCTTTCAATTTGATAGAGCTATTATCATTTCTATAGAGAATATTAATAGATCTTACAAAAAAATCTCCAAAGACAAATGTTTTGAGGGCATGAAAAAATAGTAATGTTCTACTTTATCCCTGTAGCTCAGTTGGTAGAGCATGGCGCTTGCAAAGCCATGGTTGTGGTTCGCTTTCCACGGGGGGCAGTATGAAAATGTATGCACTCTCACTAATTGTAAGTCGATCTGGATAAGAGACGTCCTAAAATGACTAAAATGTAAAATGTATCGAAAGGCTTTTATAAAATCCCAAAAGAGAATAAAACTCTCATCAGAGACCAAATCTGAGTAATCTATGATATTTAATACCAGTGTGACATTATCGAGATTTGTCTATTTCTCATCAACCTGACCGGACTCATCTATAATGGCATCCAAAACCAGAGCTATTAGCTTAGAATCGATTATTTAAAAAGACAAAGTGGACGCCAATTATCAATGAATAACAATTATTTTTTTTAGGTTAGAGTAATTAAACCTTTCGTTAGAGGGGCTAGCATACAAACTGTAGCACAGACTAGATCAATATGATGTTGAGAAATAGTGAATTGTGGGTAGTTTAGAAGATATTGGAAATAAGTTAATAAATATGTAAAAACCCCAAAAAACATAATAATGTTTGTACTTATAGTTAACCAGATTATGACTACAACTACGTTAGTTACGTCTTTAAAACGCCACTGTGTTGTTACATTGGTGAGTAAAAACTCATGCTTCCTACCCTTTAACTTTTTGTCTGAAAATAAAATCTACATTTTACTCAACTTCGTTACCCACTCCAGTCAGCAGATGGCGATGTGGGACTTTAAGGCTATGCTGCTAGTGTGACGTATAATCTAGTGGACGGGACGCTTCTTTCAACAGCAGCAACAGTTAGTCAGACACCTCTGGTAGCTTGCTAGCCAAAATCCGAACCAATAAAGCTCTTTAGACGCTTTCAGGTATATTAGCCGCTGTGTTTCATTCAGGACCTCTATACAGACGGTGTCAGAGGAAGACCCTACTGTACATCACTGGGGGCCAAACTCCCTGCCATTCAGGACCTCTATACCAGACGGTGTCAGAGGAAGACCCTACTGTACATCACTGGGGCCAAACTCCCCTGCCATTCCAGGACCTCTATACCAGACGGTGTCAGAGGAAGACCCTAGAAATTGTCAAAGACTCCAGCCACCGAAGTGACGGGCTGTACTCTCTGCTACCGCACAGCAAGCGGTGCGAGCACCAATGTCTGGGACCAACAGGTTCCTGAACAGCTTTTACCCCAAAGCCATAAGACTGCTGAACAGTTAATCAAATGGCTACTGACTATTTACATTAACACCCTTTATTATTTATTAATTTATCCCCAAAAAATGTACTCTCTTGACTCTACCCACACACTCACACACACTACTAGTGTTGCACAGAACCATGGGAATATCACGGTAGCAAAACATCATGATACACTACATAACCAAAAGTATGTGGACACTGCTGGTCGAACACCACTCCAAAATCATGGGCATTAATATGGAGTTGGTTCCCCCTTTGCTGCTATAACAGCCTCCACTCTTCTGGGAAGGCTTTCCACTAGATGTTGGAACATTGCTACGGGACTTTCTTCCATTCAGCCACAAGAGCATTAGTGAGGTCGGGCACTGACGTTGGCGATAGGGCCTGGCTCGCAGTCGGTGTTCCAATTTATCCCAAAGGTGTTCGATGGGGTTGAGGTCAGGGCTCTGTGCAGGCAAGTCAAGTTCTTCCACACTGATCTCAAGAAACCATTTCTGTTTGGACTTCGCTTTGTCATGCTGAAACAGAAAAAGGCCTTCCCCAAACTGTTGCCACAAAGTTGGAAGCACAGAATCATCTAGAACGTCATTGTATGCTGTAGCGTTAAGATTTCCCTTCACTGGAACTAAGGGGCCTAGCCCCAACCATAACAAACAGCCCCAGATCATTATTCCTCCTCCACCTAACATTACAGTTGGCACTATGCATTCGGGCAGATAGTGTTCTCCATGGCATCCGCTAAACCCAGATTCGCCCTTCGGACTGCCAGATGGTGAAGCGTGATTCATCCCTCCAGAGAACGCTGCTTTCACTGCTCCAGAGTCCAATGGCGGCGAGCTTTACACCACTCCAGCAGACGCTTGCATTGCACATGGTGATCTTAGGCTTGTGTGCGACTGCTCGGCCATGGAAACCCATTTCATGAAGCTCCCGACTAACAGTTCTTGTGCTGACGTTGCTTCCAGAGGCAGTTTGGAACTCTTCAGCACTCTTCAGTAAGACCATTCTACTGCCAATGTTTGTCTATGGAGACTGCGTGGTGGTGTGCTCGATTTCATACACCTGTCAGGCAACGGTTGTGGCTGAAATAGCTGAATCCACTAATTTGATGGGGTGTCCACATACTTTTGTATATATTGTGTATTTGCGACTGCTCGACTAAAAATCTCGGTCGACAAAACAGCCTATCGACCAAACAATCGACCAGTCAACTAGGGCCAGCCCTAAAAAAAGTGCAAGAAATTGGCTGAATATTATACAATGACTTATCAACAGCTCCAACAATTTGACCCCCACAGGAAAGCCTCACTGGCAGATATAGAAAGACCCATAAACTGTATAGCCATTGATTCTTTAAGAATATAACTTTTAAATACCTCAAATGTTTCAACTGTCTTACCCCATCAGAAACCAAAATATAAGCTTGTATCACGCCACTGTTTGTAAACAAACACTGTATAGCCTCAATCTGGTTAAAACTATCATTTTGACCTCATGGATGGCCAGTCCTTGTATTCATAGTGTAGTGAATTCCAGGGGTAGCCCTGAGCTGGACTCAAACCTGGGTCCAGAGACTGTCAAGCCAACACCTTATAACTGTTATACCAAGATGTCTGAACTTCTTGATGAGGTCGCTAGGTTTTGGGTTAAGGTTGCTACAATAGCTTTCTCTATGAATTTGAGAGTGGTTACGATTTCTCCAGCCCCCATCCCTCAGCTGTTTACCAAACCAAGTCTAAGGGGGAATTTTGTTTATGTTTAAATCCAAGGTTGTCCCTTTAAAAAAGCCACACATCAATCAATCCACCAATCTGCAGTTCAAACAATAACAAAGCTGTCATTCTGCCACTGTTTTGGTAATAAGATGATGGATGGGACTGGAGAAATGTAACCACTCTCAAAAAATTTGGGGGGGGTAGAAGGATTACTTTATTGTGTATTTGCGACTGCTCGACTGGAGAACAGTCAGCTGGCTACACCGAGAACAGTCAGGCTGGCTACACCGAGAACAGTCAGGCTGGCTACACCGAGAACAGTCCAGGCTGGCTACACCGAGAACAGTCAGGCTGGCTACACCGAGAACAGTCTTTGGCTACACCGAGAACAGTCAGGCTGGCTACACCAAGAACAGTCAGGCTGGCTACACCGAGAACAGTCAGGCTGGCTACACCGAGAACAGTCAGGCTGGCTACACCGAGAACAGTCAGGCTGGCTACACCGAGAACAGTCAGGCTGGCTACACCGAGAACAGTCAGGCTGGCTACACCGAGAACAGTCAGGCTGGCTACACCGAGAACAGTCAGGCTGGCTACACCGAGAACAGTCAGGCTGGCTACACCGAGAACAGTCAGCTGGCTACACCGAGAACAGTCAGGCTGGCTACACCGAGAACAGTCAGGCTGGCTACACCGAGAACAGTCAGGCTGGCTACACCGAGAACAGTCAGGCTGGCTACACCGAGAACAGTCAGCTGGCTACACCAAGAACAGTACCAAGTAGCTACACATAGTCTGATGCAGAAATTACAATAAGAAGCATTTTGGTAAACATTTACAAAAAACGCAGCAAGATATTGCTTATGCGTTTTTATATATTTTTCCTGCATGAAAAAAACTGAATTCTGCATTAACACCACCTCTAAGTTTAACTTGCTAGTTATCTCAGTAAGTGGCTGAATTAATAAGGAGACGGGGCATCATATGGTGTTAGCTTTCTGCCCTGTTTGAGAAGTCGAGACCTTGGATGAGTTATCTGGACTTTTGGCACCCCCTTGTGTACTAAAACCGGTAATAGACTCCCAATGGGCTTTTTTGACACCCCTTGTGTACTAAACCGGTAATACCATAAACCCGAGCGCATCGGAGGAGGACTCTATTATGTGGAGACAGGCACAAGCGTTTTTGCAGTAGATGCTCTTGTTTTGGGATCAAAGCCTTTTTTATTTTACACATTTATTCAAAAGCGTGTTTAATCATATTCCTTATTGAGTTATAATCTCATTTCTGATAAGCTGGGGGAGTGTAGACTTCCTACAAGAGCTCAAAACAAGTTCATTTCTAGACATCTCACCTCGAAAAATTACTTGTGTCATGCACAAAGTAGATCTAACTGACTTGCCAAAACTATAGTTTGTTAACAAGAAATTTGTGGAGTGGTTGAAAAACGAAGTTTAATGACTCCAACCTAAGTGTATGTAAACTTCCGACTTCAACTATACATTGAACGGACCCGAGATATCCGGTGAGTTATGGGTCCTACAGTAGTGTCTACACCCTGGCTCTGGGACTCTATATGTTGAGCCAGGGTGTGTTCATTCTAGGTGTTGTATTTCTATGTTGGGAGTTCTAGTTTGTTTATTTCTATGTTGGCCTGAGTGACTCCCAATCGGAGGCAACGAGTGTCAGCTGTGGCTGGGTGTCTCTGATTGGGAGCCATATTTAAACTGTCTGTTTTTACCTTTGTGTTTGTGGGTTCTTGTTCCAATTGGTTTTGTGTTTTGGACCGTGGACTTCTACGAGTCGTTTGTTGTTTTGTTTATTGTCGGTATTTATCACTATAGATAAATAAACATGTTCGTCTCATCACGCTGCGCCTTTGGTCTACTCGATACGACGTTCGTGACAGAAGGTCTATGTTGTTAGGTGAAGTTATGGGTCCTACAGTAGGTCTATGTTGTTAGGTGAAGTTATGGGGTCCCTACAGTAGGTCTATGTTGTTAGGTGACGTTATGGGTCCTACAGTAGGTCTATGTTGTTGTTAGGTGAAGTTATGGGTCCTACAGTAGGTCTATGTTGTTAGGTGAAGTTATGGGTCCTACAGTAGGTCTATGTTGTTGTTAGGTGAAGTTATGGGTCCTACAGTGAGTCTATGTTGTTTTTTGTGAGGTGAAGTTATGGGTCCTACAGTAGGTCTATGTTGTTGTTAGGTGAGGTTATGGGTCCTACAGTGGGTCTATGTTGTTGTTAGGTGAAGTTATGTGTCCTACAGTAGGTCTATGTTGTTAGGTGAAGTTATGGGTCCTACAGTAGGTCTATGTTGTTGTTAGGTGAAGTTATGGGTCCTACAGTAGGTATATGTTGTTAGGTGAAGTTATGGGTCCTACAGTAGGTATATGTTGTTGTTAGGTGAAGTTATGGGTCCTACAGTGGGTCTATGTTGTTGTTAGGTGAAGTTATGGGTCCTACAGTAGGTCTATGTTATTGTTGTGAGGTGAAGTTATGGGTCCTACAGTAGGTCTATGTTATTGTTAGGTGAAGTTATGGGTCCTACAGTATGTCTATGTTGTTAGTGAAGTTATGGGTCCTAAAGTAGGTCTATGTTGTTAGGTAAAGTTATGGGTCCTACAGTAGGTCTATGTTGTTAGGTGAAGTTATGGGTCCTACAGTAGGTCTATGTTTTTAGGTGACGTTATGGGTCCTAACAGTAGGTCTATGTTGTTAGGTGAAGTTATGGGTCCTACAGTAGGTCTATGTTGTTAGGTGAAGTTATGGGTCCTACAGTAGGTCTGTGTTGTTGTTAGGTGAAGTTATGGGTCCTACAGTAGGTCTATGTTGTTAGGTGAAGTAATGGGTCCTACAGTAGGTCTATGTTGTTAAGTGAAGTTATGGGTCCTACAGTAGGCTCTATGTTGTTAGGTGAAGTTATGGGTCCTACAGTAGTTCTATGTTGTTGTTAGGTGAAATTATGGGTCCTACAGTGGGTCTATGTTGTTTTTGTGAGGTGAAGTTATGGGTCCTACAGTAGGTCTATGTTGTTGTTAGGTGAAGTTATGGGTCCTACAGTAGGTCTATGTTGTTGTTAGGTAGAAGTTATGGGTCCTACAGTGGGTCTATGTTGTTTTTGGTGAGGTGAAGTTATGGGTCCTACAGTAGGTCTATGTTGTTGTTAGGTGAAGTTATGGGTCCTACAGTGGGTCTATGTTGTTGTTAGGTGAAGTTATGGTGTTCTACAGTAGGTATATGTTGTTAGGTGAAGTTATGGGTCCTACAGTAGGTCTATGTTGTTGTTAGGTGAAGTTATGGGTCCTACAGTGGGTCTATGTTGTTGTTAGGTGAAGTTATGGGTCCTACAGTAGGTCTATGTTATTGTTGTGAGGTGAAGTTATGGGTCCTACAGTAGGTCTATGTTGTTAGGTGAAGTTATGGGTCCTACAGTAGGTATATGTTGTTGTTAGGTGAAGTTATGGGTCCTACAGTAGGTCTATGTTGTTAGGTGAAGTTATGGGTCCTACAGTAGGTCTATGTTGTTAGGTGAAGTTATGGGTCCTACAGTAGGTCTATATTGTTAGGTGACGTTATGGGTCCTACAGTAGGTCTATGTTGTTAGGTGAAGTTATGGGTCCTACAGTAGGTCTATGTTGTTAGGTGAAGTTATGGGTCCACAGTAGGTCTGTGTTGTTGTTAGGTGAAGTTATGGGTCCTACAGTAGGTCTATGTTGTTAGGTGAAGTAATGGGTCCTACAGTAGGTCTATGTTGTTAAGTGAAGTTATGGGTCCTACAGTAGGTCTATGTTGTTAGGGTGAAGTTATGGGTCCTACAGTAGTTCTATGTTGTTGTTAGGTGAAGTTATGGGTCCTACAGTGGGTCTATGTTGTTGTTAGGTGAAGTTATGGGTCCTACAGTGGGTCTATGTTGTTTTTGTGAGGTGAAGTTATGGGTCCACAGTAGGTCTATGTTGTTGTTAGGTGAAGTTATGGGTCCTACAGTGGGTCTATGTTGTTGTTAGGTGAGGTTATGTGTTCTACAGTAGGTATATGTTGTTAGGGTGAAGTTATGGGTCCTACAGTAGGTCTATGTTGTTGTTAGGTGAAGTTATGGGTCCTACAGTGGGTCTATGTTGTTGTTAGGTGAAGTTATGGGTCCTACAGTAGGTCTATGTTATTGCTGTGAGGTAAGTTATGGGTCCTACAGTGGGTCTATGTTGTTGTTAGGTGAAGTTATGGGTCCTACAGTAGGTCTATGTTATTGTTGTGAGGTGAAGTTATGGGTCCTACAGTAGGTCTATGTTGTTAGGTGAAGTTATGGGTTCATAGTAGGTCTATGTTGTTAGTGAAGTTGTGGGTCCTACAGTAGGTCCATGTTGTTGTTAGGTGAAGTTGGGTCCTACAGTATCTATGCTATTGTTGTGAGGTGAAGTTATGGGTCCTACAGTAGGTCTATGTTATTGTTGTGAGGTGAAGTTATGGGTCCTACTGTAGGTCTATGTTGTTAGGTGAAGTTATGGGTCCTGGCAGTAGGTCTATGTTGTTAGGTGAAGTTATTGGTCCTACAGTAGGTCTATGTTGTTAGGTGAAGTTATGGGTCCTACAGTAGGTCTGTGTTGTTGTGTTAGTGAAGTTATGGGTCCTACAGTAGGTCTATGTTGTTAGGTGAAGTTATGGGTCCTACAGTAGGTCTATGTTGTTGTTAGGTGAAGTTATGGGTCCTACAGTGGGTCTATGTTGTTTTTTGTGAGGTGAAGTTATGGGTCCTACAGTAGGTCTATGTTGTTGTTAGGTGAAGTTATGGGTCCTACAGTGGGTCTATGTTGTTGTTAGGTGAAGTTATGTGTCCTACAGTAGGTCTTTGTTGTTAGGTGAAGTTATGGGTCCTACAGTAGGTCTATGTTGTTGTTAGGGTGAAGTTTGGGTCCTACAGTGGGTCTATGTTGTTGTTAGGTGAAGTATGGGTCCTACAGTAGGTCTATGTTATTGTTGTTAGGTGAAGTTATGTGTCCTACGCTAGGTCTATGTTGTTAGGTGAAGTTATGGGTCCTACAGTAGGTCTATGTTGTTGTTAGGTGAAGTTATGGGTCCTACAGTGGGTGTATGTTGTTGTTAGGTGAAGTTATGGGTCCTACAGTAGGTCTATGTTATTGTTGTGAGGTGAAGTTATGGGTCCTACAGTAGGTCTATGTTGGTTAGGTGAAGTTATGGGTCCTACAGTAGGTCTATGTTGTTGTTAGGTGAAGTTATGGGTCCTACAGTGGGTCTATGTTGTTGTTAGGTGAAGTTATGGGTCCTACAGTAGGTCTATGTTATTGTTGTGAGGTGAAGTTATGGGTCCTACAGTAGGTCTATGTTGTTAGGTGAAGTTATGGGTCCTACAGTAGGTCTATGTTGTTAGGTGAAGTTATGGGTCCTAGAGTAGGTCTATGTTGTTGTTAGGTGAAGTTATAGGTCCTACAATGGGTCTATGTTGTTGTTAGGTGAAGTTATGGGTCCTACAGTAGGTATATGTTATTGTTGTGAGTGAAGTTATGGGTCCCACAGTAGGTCTATGTTGTTAGGTGAAGTTATGGGTCTTACAGTAGGTCTATGTTGTTAGGTGAAGTTATGGGTTCTACAGTAGGTCTGTGTTGTTGTTAGTGAAGTTATGGGTTCTACAGTAGGTCTATGTTGTTAGGTGAAGTAATGGGTCCTACAGTAGGTCTTTGTTGTTAAGTGAAGTTATGGGTCCTACAGTAGGTCTCATGTTGTTAGGTGAAGTTATGTGTCCCTACAGTAGGTCTATGTTGTTGTTAGGTGAAGTTATGGGTCCTACAGTGGGTCTATGTTGTTTTTGTGAGGTGAAGTTATGGGTCCTACAGTAGGTCTATGTTGTTGTTAGGTGAAGTTATGGGTCCTACAGTGGGTCTATGTTGTTGTTAGGTGAAGTTATGTGTCCTACAGTAGGTCTTTGTTGTTAGTGAAGTTATGGGTCCTACAGTAGGTCTATGTTGTTGTTAGGTGAAGTTATGGGTCTTACAGTGGGTTCTATGTTGTTGTTAGTGAAGTTGGGTCCTACAGTAGGTCTATGTTATTGCTGTGAGGTGAAGTTATGGGTCCTACAGTGGGTCTATGTTGTTGTTAGGTGAAGTTATGGGTCCTACTGTAGGCTCTATGTTATTGTTGTGAGGTGAAGTTATGGGTCCTACAGTAGGTCTATGTTGTTAGGGGTGAAGTTATGGGTCCTACAGTAGGTCTATGTTGTTAGGTGAAGTTATGGGTCCTACAGTAGGTCCATGTTGTTTGTTAGGTGAAGTTATGGGTCCTACAGTAGGTCTATGTTATTGTTGTGAGGTGAAGTTATGGGTCCTACAGTAGGTCTATGTTATTGTTGTGAGGTGAAGTTATGGGTCCTACAGTAGGTCTATGTTGTTAGGTGAAGTTATGGGTCCTACAGTAGGTCTATGTTGTTAGGTGAAGTTATTGGTCCTACAGTAGGTCTATGTTGTTAGGTGAAGTTATGGGTCCTACAGTAGGTCTGTGTTGTTGTTAGTGAAGTTATGGGTCCTACAGTAGGTCTATGTTGTTAGGTGAAGTTATGGGTCCTACAGTAGGTCTATGTTGTTGTTAGGTGAAGTTATGGGTCCTACAGTGGGTCTATGTTGTTTTGTGAGGTGAAGTTATGGGTCCTACAGTAGGTCTATGTTGTTGTTAGTGAAGTTATGGGTCCTACAGTGGGTCTATGTTGTTGTTAGGTGAAGTTATGTGTCCTACAGTAGGTCTTTGTTGTTTGGTGAAGTTATGGGTCCTACAGTAGGTCTATGTTGTTGTTAGGTGAAGTTATGGGTCCTACAGTGGGTCTATGTTGTTGTTAGGTGAATTATGGTCCTACAGTAGGTCTATGTTATTGTTGTTAGGTGAAGTTATGTGTCCTACAGTAGGTCTATGTTGTTAGGTGAAGTTATGGGTCCTACAGTAGGTCTATGTTGTTGTTAGGTGAAGTTATGGGTCCTACAGTGGGTGTATGTTGTTGTTAGGTGAAGTTATGGGTCCTACAGTAGGTCTATGTTATTGTTGTGAGGTGAAGTTATGGGTCCTACAGTAGGTCTATGTTGTTAGGTGAAGTTATGGGTCCTACAGTAGGTCTATGTTGTTGTTAGGTGAAGTTATGGGTCCTACAGTGGGTCTATGTTGTTGTTAGGTGAAGTTATGGGTCCTACAGTGGGTCTATGTTGTTTTTGTGAGGTGAAGTTATGGGTCCTACAGTAGGTCTATGTTGTTGTTAGGTGAAGTTATGGGTCCTACAGTGGGTCTATGTTGTTGTTAGGTGAAGTTATGTGTTCTACAGTAGGTATATGTTGTTAGGTGAAGTTATGGGTCCTACAGTAGGTCTATGTTGTTGAGGTGAAGTTATGGGTCCTACAGTGGGTCTATGTTGTTGTTAGGTGAGGTTATGGGTCCTACAGTAGGTCTATGTTATTGCTGTGAGGTGAAGTTATGGGTCCTACAGTGGGTCTATGTTGTTGTTAGGTGAAGTTATGGGTCCTACAGTAGGTCTATGTTATTGTTGTGAGGTGAAGTTATGGGTCCTACAGTAGGTCTATGTTGTTAGGTGAAGTTATGGGTCCTACAGTAGGTCTATGTTGTTAGGTGAAGTTATGGGTCCCACAGTAGGTCCATGTTGTTGTTAGGTGAAAGTTATGGGTCCTACAGTAGGTCTATGTTATTGTTGTGAGGTGAAGTTATGGGTCCCTACAGTAGGTCTATGTTATTGTTGTGAGGTGAAGTTATGGGTCCTACAGTAGGTCTATGTTGTTAGGTGAAGTTATGGGTCCCCTACAGTAGGTCTATGTTGTTAGGTGAAGTTATTGGTCCTACAGTAGGTCTATGTTGTTAGGTGAAGTTATGGGTCCTACAGTAGGTCTGTGTTGTTGTTAGGTGAAGTTATGGGTCCTACAGTAGGTCTATGTTGTTAGGTGAAGTTATGGGTCCTACAGTAGGTCTATGTTGTTAGGTAAGTTATGGGGTCCTACAGTGGGTCTATGTTGTTTTTGTGAGGTGAAGTTATGGGTTCTACAGTAGGTCTATGTTGTTGTTAGGTGAAGTATGGGTCCCTACAGTGGGTCTATGTTGTTGTTAGGTGAAGTTATGTGTCCTACAGTAGGTCTTTGTTGTTAGGTGAAGTTATGGGTCCTACAGTGTCTATGTTGTTGTTAGGTGAAGTTATGGGTCCTACAGTGGTCTATGTTGTTTTAGGTGAAGTTATGGGTCCTACAGTAGGTCTATGTTATTGTTGTTAGGTGAAGTTATGTGTCCTACAGTAGGTCTATGTTGTTAGGTGAAGTTATGGGTCCTACAGTAGGTCTATGTTGTTGTTAGTGAAGTTATGGGTCCTACAGTGGGTGTATGTTGTTGTTAGGTGAAGTTATGGGTCCTACAGTAGGTCTATGTTATTGTTGTGAGGTGAAGTTATGGGTCCCTACAGTAGGTCTATGTTGTTAGGTGAAGTTATGGGTCCTACAGTAGGTCTATGTTGTTGTTAGGTGAAGTTATGGGTCCTACAGTGGGTCTATGTTGTTGTTAGGTGAAGTTATGGGTCCTACAGTAGGTCTATGTTATTGTTGTGAGGTGAAGTTATGGGTCCTACAGTAGGTCTATGTTGTTAGGTGAAGTTATGGGTCCTACAGTAGGTCTATGTTGTTAGGTGAAGTTATGGGTCCTAGAGTAGGTCTATGTTGTTGTTAGGTGAAGTTATAGGTCCTACAATGGGTCTATGTTGTTGTTAGGTGAAGTTATGGGTCCTACAGTAGGTATATGTTATTGTTGTGAGGTGAAGTTATGGGTCCTACAGTAGGTCTATGTTGTTAGGTGAAGTTATGGGTCTTACAGTAGGTCTATGTTGTTAGGGTGAAGTTATGGGTTCTACAGTAGGTCTGTGTTGTTGTTAGGTGAAGTTATGGGTCCTACAGTGAAGGTCTATGTTGTTAGGTGAAGTAATGGGTCCTACAGTAGGTCTTTGTTGTTAAGTGAAGTTATGGGTCCTACAGTAGGTCTATGTTGTTAGGTGAAGTTATGTGTCCTACAGTAGGTCTATGTTGTTGTTAGGTGAAGTTATGGGTCCTACAGTGGGTCTATGTTGTTTTTGTGAGGTGAAGTTGGGTCCTACAGTAGGTCTATGTTGTTGTTAGGTGAAGTTATGGGTCCTACAGTGGGTCTATGTTGTTGTTAGGTGAAGTTATGTGTCCTACAGTAGGTCTTTGTTGTTAGGTGAAGTTATGGGTCCTACAGTAGGTCTATGTTGTTGTTAGGTGAAGTTATGGGGTCTTACAGTGGGTCTATGTTGTTGTTAGGTGAAGTTATGGGTCCTACAGTAGGTCTATGTTATTGCTGTGAGGTGAAGTTATGGGTCCTACAGTGGGTCTATGTTGTTGTTAGGTGAAGTTATGGGTCCTACAGTAGGTCTATGTTATTGTTGTGAGGTGAAGTTATGGGTCCTACAGTAGGTCTATGTTGTTAGGTGAAGTTATGGGTCCTACAGTAGGTCTATGTTGTTAGGTGAAGTTATGGGTCCTACAGTAGGTCCATTTGTTGTTAGGTGAGAAGTTATGGGTCCTACAGTAGGTCTATGTTATTGTTGTGAGGTGAAGTTATGGGTCCTACAGTAGGTCCATGTTATTGTTGTGAGGTGAAGTTATGGGTCCTACAGTAGGTCTATGTTGTTAGGTGAAGTTATGGGTCCTACAGTAGGTCTATGTTGTTAGGTGAAGTTATTGTCCTACAGTAGGTCTATGTTGTTAGGTGAAGTTATGGGTCCTACAGTAGGTCTGTGTTGTTGTTAGGTGAAGTTATGGGTCCTACAGTAGGTCTATGTTGTTAGGTGAAGTTATGGGTCCTACAGTAGGTCTATGTTGTTGTTAGGTGAAGTTATGGGTCCTACAGTGGGTCTATGTTGTTTTTGTGAGGTGAAGTTATGGGTCCTACAGTAGGTCTATGTTGTTGTTAGGTGAAGTTATGGGTCCTACAGTGGGTCTATGTTGTTGTTAGGTGAAGTTATGTGTCCTACAGTAGGTATTTGTTGTTAGGTGAAGTTATGGGTCCTACAGTAGGTCTATGTTGTTGTTAGGTGAAGTTATGGGTCCTACAGTGGGTCTATGTTGTTGTTAGGTGAAGTATGGGTCCCTACAGTAGGTCTATGTTATTGTTGTTAGGTGAAGTTATGTGTCCTACAGTAGGTCTATGTTGTTAGGTGAAGTTATGGGTCCTACAGTAGGTCTATGTTGTTGTTAGGTGAAGTTATGGGTCCTACAGTGGGTCTATGTTGTTGTTAGGTGAAGTTATGGGTCCCACAGTAGGTCTATGTTATTGTTGTGAGGTGAAGTTATGGGTCCTACAGTAGGTCTATGTTGTTAGGTGAAGTTATGGGTCCTACAGTAGGTCTATGTTGTTGTTAGGTGAAGTTATGGGTCCTACAGTGGGTCTATGTTGTTGTTAGGTGAAGTTATGGGTCCTACAGTAGGTCTATGTTATTGTTGTGAGGTGAAGTTATGGGTCCTACAGTAGGTCTATGTTGTTAGGTGAAGTTATGGGTCCTACAGTAGGTCTATGTTGTTAGGTGAAGTTATGGGTCCTAGAGTAGGTCTATGTTGTTGTTAGGTGAAGTTATAGGTCCTACAATGGGTCTATGTTGTTGTTAGGTGAAGTTATGGGTCCTACAGTAGGTATATGTTATTGTTGTGAGGTGAAGTTATGGGTCCTACAGTAGGTCTATGTTGTTAGGTGAAGTTATGGGTCTTACAGTAGGTCTATGTTGTTAGGTGAAGTTATGGGTTCTACAGTAGGTCTGTGTTGTTGTTAGGTGAAGTTATGGGTCCTACAGTAGGTCTATGTTGTTAGGTGAAGTAATGGGTCCTACAGTAGGTCTTTGTTGTTAAAGTGAAGTTATGGGTCCTAACAGTAGGTCTATGTTGTTAGGTGAAGTTATGTGTCCTACAGTAGGTCTATGTTGTTGTTAGTGAAGTTATGGGTCCTACAGTGGGTCTATGTTGTTTTTGTGAGGTGAAGTTATGGGTCCTACAGTAGGTCCTATGTTGTTGTTAGGTGAAGTTATGGGTCCTACAGTGGGTCTATGTTGTTGTTAGGTGAAGTTATGTGTCCTACAGTAGGTCTTTGTTGTTAGGTGAAGTTATGGGTCCTACAGTAGGTCTATGTTGTTGTTAGGTGAAGTTATGGGTCTTACAGTGGGTCTATGTTGTTGTTAGGTGAAGTTATGGGTCCTACAGTAGGTCTATGTTATTGTTGTGAGGTGAAGTTATGGGTCCTACAGTAGGTCTATGTTGTTAGGTGAAGTTATGGGTCCTAGCAGTAGGTCTATGTTGTTAGGTGAAGTTATGGGTCCTACAGTATGTCTATGTTATTGTTGTGAGGTGAAGTTATGGGTCCTACAGTAGGTCTATGTTGTTAGGTGAATTTATGGGTCCTACAGTAGGTCTATGTTGTTAGGTGAAGTTATGGGTCCTACAGTAGGTCTATGTTGTTGTTAGGTGAAGTTATGGGTCCTACAGTAGGTCTATGTTGTTAGGTGAAGTTATGGGTCCTACAGTAGGTCTATGTTGTTAGGTGAAGTTATGGGTCCTACAGTAGGTCTATGTTGTTGTTAGGTGAAGTTATGGGTCCTACAGTGGGTCTATGTTGTTGTTGGGTGAAGTTATGGGTCCTACAGTAGGTCTATGTTATTAAACTGCTGTTCATCATCTGGGACCATTCAACATCCTAGATTTACCAGGTTATTACTTCTAAATAAACTGCTGTTCATCATCTGGGACCATTCAACATCCTAGATTTACCGAGGTTATTACTTCTAAATAAACTGCTGTTCACCATCTGGGACCATTCAACATCCTAGATTTACCAGGTTATTACTTCTAAATAAACTGCTGTTCACCATCTGGGACCATTCAACATCCTAGATTTGCCAAGATATTACTTCTAAATAAACTGCTGTTCATTATCTGGGACCATTCAACATCCTAGATTTACCAGGTTATTACTTCTAAATAAACTGCTGTTCATCATCTGGGACCATTCAACATCCTAGATTTACCAGGTTATTACTTCTAAATAAACTGCTGTTCATCGGTCTGGGACCATTCAACATCCTGGATTTACCAGGTTATTACTTCTAAATAAACTGCTGTTCACCATCTGGGACCATTCAACATCCTAGATTTACCAGGTTATTACTTCTAAATAAACTGCTGTTCATCATCTGGGACCATTCAACATCCTGGATTTACCAGGTTATTACTTCTAAATAATTACTGCTGTTCACCATCTGGGACCATTCAACATCCTAGATTTACCAGGTTATTACTTCTAAATAAACTGCTGTTCATCATCTGGGACCATTCAACATCCTAGATTTACCAGGTTATTACTTCTAAATAAAAACTATTTTTGGGGTTCTCATAGGCTTAAAATTGTTGTTTAGATTGTTGCTTTAACAGTCACTAAGATAATATTTAGTTGTGATAGTTGCTAAAATATCATTTTGGGATGCAGCTCTTGTTAGCTTGAATGCTAACGCTCATTAACAGGCTGTTAGCAAAGCTAGCCAAAGAGCATTTTACTGGTTGAAGTTGAAGTGTTTTTTAAAGTATAAAGCAGTTGATTTGAGACGATGGCACAAACATTATATTAAACAGGACGTTCAAACGAGCCTTACAATTATAATCCTAAAGTAGTGGGAAATGCAGTCATAAGCCAACCTGTAAATGGAGGCTATTTTTCGCTGGCAGCCTCTGAGAACTCCCCCTGAGTTTTCCCCCACGGTGGTGAATTAGTGAATAACGACACAGAGCTTAATGTGAGTTTCCTTGAGTAGCACTCCTGATCTTCCACTGATAGTGCAGCTGTAATATTCAGAATACGTTTGAAAAACTGAAATCTTCGCTAACCATTGTTGCTCCACACAGATATACTACATCAATAACTAGAGGTTATTAGCATGGAGGAGTTCAGATATACTACATCCATAACTAGAGGTTATTAGCATGGAGGAGTTCAGATATACTACATCCATAACTAGAGGTTATTAGCATGGAGGAGTTCAGATATACTACATCCATAACTAGCGGTTTCTGTATTCGCAGGGAGGAGTTTCTGCAACCAAATTGCTTTTGTGTATCGCCCTCATGAGGCAATTCTAGCAAACACAGAAAGGGGCCTATATTGGGTGACCAAAAGGGGTTTCTGCAACTTTAATAACTTATTTATAGCCTAGAATCATCAACTTTACTACTAAAGTAAAAAATAATAAGATTAAATATGACTGTTGTTGTTCATTGACTGTCTTATTATGACAATTGTCAAATAAGTTTGTAAAAGCATTAAAACATTCATTACAGATGTAAATTGTTGTACAACATCACGGGCATCACCTTTTAGCTAAAAATAAAAGTGGATTTCTGCTGTTGTGGACCTTTAACCATCTGTCTGACTTTGTTGTTCACACGGAGAAGACGTGACTATCGTGGATCCTCTGGGAGCCTCAACAACATCATGAAGCTGAGGAGGCAGAGAAGAGTCCCTCCAGATCAGAACACCTCAAGAAACACCAGCGGAAACCCACAGGAAATAAATCTCACCACTGCTCTGACTGTGGGAAGAGTTACTCAAGATCAGATTCACTAAAGTACACCAGAGAATTCACACACCGTACAGCTCACTGCTGCTCTGACTGTGGGAAGAGATTCACCTCTTCAGCAGACCTCTAAAAAGACATGAGAGAATCCATACAGGAGAGAAACCTTATAGCTGTGATCAATGTGGGAAGAGTTTTAATGTTCCAAGCAGCCTGAAAAACACACCAGAGAACACACACGGGGAGAAATCTTATAGTTGCGCTGTCTGTGGAAGACCTTTTCGAAATCTATATACATTACAATCACACCACAAAGAATTCACACTGAGAGAAGCTTTATAGCTGCTCTGACTGTGGGAAAGAGTTTTTCAAAATTATACATTACAATTACACAAGAGAATGGTCACACTGGATAGAAACTTTATAGCTGTAACCAATGTGGGAAGAGTTTACTCACTCAAGCTGCCTGAAGGTTCATCCAGAGAACACACACTGGAGAGAGACCTTATAGCTGTGATCAAGGTGAGAAGAGATTTGTTACATCTAGCAGTCTGAGTGGCGCAGTGGTCTAAGGCATTGCATCGCAGTGCTAACTGTGCCACTAGAGATCCTGGTTCAATCCAGGCTCTGTCGCAGCGGCCGCGACCAGGAGACTCATGGGCGCGCACACTTGGCCCAGCGTCGTCCAGGGTAGGGGGAGGGAATGGCCGGGCAGGGGATGTGGCTCAGTTGATGAGCATGGCGCTTGCAACGCCAGGGTTGTGGGTTCGATTCCTCATCGGGGGGCCAGTATAAAAAATATGTATTCACTAACTGTAAGTCGCTCTGGATAAGAGCGTCTACTAAATGACTAAAATGTAAATGACTATACACCAGAGAACACACAGAGAGAAACCTTATAGCTGTGATCAATGTGGGAAAAATTTTTACTTCATCTAGCCATCTGACTATTCACCAGCGGACACACAAGAGAGAAACCTTGATAAGCTGTAATCAATGTAGGAAGAGTTTTACTTAGCCAAACATTGCCTGATATCACCACCAGAGAACACACAGGGAGAAATCTTACAGCTGTGATCAATGTGAAAGAGATACTTTACCAGCATATCTCTGAATGAACATCAGAAAATACATGCATGAAGGGAGTTGTTTGCATGATATCAATAAAATAATGTCACAGTGTAGAATGTTTTTAACATTGTAGTATGGTTATTTTAATGAATAATGTCCCAATGTAGAACCTTAAACGTTTTCCCCCTGTTCTATTGATTTCAGCGTGATATGGATATTAGCCCCTCATCAGGGGAAAATCCAGGCTCTGAAATGAGTTGTGTTACGACTTACCACGTTGGCGACCCACTTGAATCAAAATGCAACACTTCTAAATGTAGCTAGCTGTTTTCTACAAATTGTCCTCTGACCAGTGATGTACACATTTTTACCAGATTCCGTGTGGTTTTTGAGCTGTTAGTTTTAACAGGATGTGCAACCTCATCTCACTCCTCTCCTGCAATTGATTTCAACATGATATCGATATGATGACAATAAGTGTGATGACAAATAAGTGTTGCGTTTCTCTTCGTTTTGGGGACCCTAAATTTAAATACATCACTCCAAAATGTAGCTGACTGTCTTCTGCAGGTTGTCCTCTTAACCAGTGAAGTAAAAGATATCTCCCCATTTCCATGTGTTTTTTTAGTTGTGTTAGTTTCAACAGCAGGTACAACCTGATCTCCCCCTAATCGATATCAGTGATTTATTGCCACTGGTCAAAACAACAGCGGTTTTTGGTGATTGTGAGGTTTTATAAGGTGGTTGTTTAAAAAAATATTTAAATAAATGCAAGTAATATGATTACTATTATGTTTCTGTAGATTTTAGGTTTAGGTTTTCATTATATCACAAACTGTTTTCGGTTATTGATTTGGACACATTAAAGGGGGTGTACATTCGGTTTTGATATTTCATCATATTTACATTTCATGTAACATTTAGTAATCATAATTATTTATGCAACCTACCGAAATTTTTTTGGTACTAATTATATTGTTTATAAACAGTGTAGTAAAACCAGCTTATATTTTGGGCTGAATATTACATCATATTCTTACTGTTTTAACCAATGTTATTTCCTTAGATGCTCTTTAGTCTTTCAGCTTTTATTGATATTCTTTAGTTTTGTATCCACTGTTTGTTGTCTAGTAAATATCTTCCGTTTTTATTTTCATAGTTTTTATTAGTTTTTTCCCTGTGAATCCACTGTGTTGCATCCATGTCTGAAATGTGCTGTATAAATAAAGCTTGATTTGATTTGAACATATTTTAAAACAAATGAACCCATTGACTGACCAATCAACAGACTCCAATGAACAAATTTGTAAAAAAGCAACACATATCTTGGTCCATCTTAGTATGAAAACAGTATCAATTCAGTATATCTAACACTATGTCAAAATTGTGCATGGTACGTAAGTTTATCACTTTCAACCATTCCAGTGCATTTTGGTTGAAATGACGTATTGTTGATTTCAACATTTTTCTAAGGATTCAACTACTAAAAACTGAAATGAACAAATGGATCACACCGATCAACTTTTCAAGCCTGCTGAACTCTATTTAAAAACAGAAACACCTTATTTATATACGTATTCTGACCCTTTGCTATTAGACTCGAAATTGAGCTCAGGTGCATCCTGTTTCCATTGATCATCCTTGAGTAGTTTCTACAACTTGATTGGAGTCCACCTGTGGTCAATTAAATTGTTTTGCCATGATTTGGAAAGGCACACACCTGTCTATGTAAGGTCCCACAGTTGACAGTGCATGTCAGGAGCAAACCAAGCCATGAGGTCGAAGGGATTGTCAGTAGAGCTCGAAACAGGATTGTGTCGAGGCACAGATCTGGGGAATGGTACCAAAACATTTCTGTAGCTATTGAAGGTCCCCAAGAACAACGTGACCTCCATCATTCTTAAATGGAAGAAGTTTGAAACCACCAGAACTCGTCCTAGAGGTGGACGCCCGGCCAAACTGAGCAATCGGGGAGAAGGGCCATGGTTAGGGAGGTGAACAAGAACCCAATGGTCACTCTGAAAGAGCTCTAGAGTTCCTCTGTGGAGATGGGAGAACTTTCCAGAAGGGACAACCATCTCTGCAGCACTCCACCAATCAGGCCTTTATGGTAAAGTGGCCAGACGGAAGCCATGTTTTCAGTAAAAGGCACATGACAGCCCGCTTGGAGTTTGCCAAAAGGCATTTAAAGGGACTCTCAGACCATGAGAAACAAGATTCTCTGGTCTGATGAAACCAAGATTGAACTCTTAGGCCTGAATCCCTACAGTGAAGCATGGTGGTGGTGGAAGCATCATGTTGTAGGGATGTTTTTCAGCGGCCGGGACTGGGAGAGCTAGTCAGGATCGAGGGAAAGATGAACGGACCAAAGTACAGAGAGATCCTTGATGTTAACCTGCCAATAGGACAATGACCCCAAGCACACAGCCAAGATAACGCAGGAGTGGCTTCGGGACAAGTGTCTGAATGTCCTTGAGTTACCTAGCCAGAGCCTGGACTTGAACCGATGGAATATCTCTGGAGAGACCTGAAAATAGCTGTGCAGCGTGCTCCCCATCCAACCTGACAGAGCTTGAGAGGATTTGCAGAGAAGAATGGGGGAATCTCCCCAAATACCGATGCTGCCAAGCTTGTAGCGTCATACCCAAGAAGACTTGAGGCTGTAATCGCTGCTAAAGGTGCTTCAACAAAATACTGAATAAAGGGTCTGAATACTTATCGCAACTGTGATATTTCAGTTTTAATTTTTAATACATTTGCTAAAATAATTAAACGTATTTTGCTTTGTCAAATTTAGCATAAGGCTGTTACGTAACAAAGTGGAAAAAGTCAAGGGGGTCTGAATACTTTCCAAATTACCTGTATATTATGTATCCAGGGTTGGATAGGTTACTTTCTAAATGTAATATGTTTACAGTTACCTGTCCAGAATTGTAATCAGTAACGTACCTTTTGGATTACCCAAACTCAGTAACGTAAATCTGATTACTTTTAGATTTCAAAGAGGCACAGGTTAGTACCACAGTCATAAAATCTGATTTAAACCTAACCTGTAACCATACTGCTAACCCCTAATGCCTAAACCTTACACTTAAATAATGCTAACCTTAACCACACTGCTAACCCTAATATCTAACTCTTACCTTAAATAACCCTAACCTTAACCACACTGCTATCCCTATGACTAACTCTTACCTTAAATAACCTAACCTTAACCACACTGCTAACTTTACCTAACTAACCTTAACAACACTGCTAACTCTTACCTTAAATAATGCTAACCTTAACCACACTGCTAACCCCTAATATCTAACTCTTACACTTAAATAACCTAACCTTAACCACACTCTAACCCTAATGCCTAACTCTTACCTTAAATAACCCTAACCTTAACCACACTGCTAACCCACCCTACCCGTAACCACACTGCTAACCCTAATGCCTAAACCTTAGATTTCAGAGTCCAGCAGATGGAGCCACCGCCTGTAGACGTATACTCCATCTGTTACCAGGCCTCGACAAGTCTTCCCCTGGTGGCTGACCTGCTGTACGCCCCAGCTCTGTCGGGAGGGGACGGTCATCAGTGCAACGCCCGCCCCTCTCGATAAACCGCTGCCTTACAAGCCTTCGCCTGACCTGTGCACAACAGAAAAAGAGAACCGTTGAAGGGACAAGAACCACCTGGTGACCGATTGCTTGTATCCTTTTTCCCCGTCATCCAGACCAGGTGGGTACCTAACAGGTATTACGGAGAGTGTCTAGCTGTCACCACCACAAGACACTCTTTCAACAATTGAGCATTTTTTTTTTCTCTCTGGTATCAGCTGCTGATGTACATGATGGGGTGCCTCTCATCGTGTATCTGGGACAGAACGACCCTCAGTCCTGCTGCATCAAGCAGGCATCCGCCTGAACCACCATCGTAATCTGAACACAGGCATGCAAGAATCGGATGGGAGCACAGCTTCAGACGGCTGAACGCTATTTCTGTCTCGTTCGGCCCATTTCACTGTTTTCGGAGCGGCCTTGGCCGGATCGTGAGGAAGCCGCAGTTAGGATAAACCGTTATATCCCTGACAGTCCCAGGAAGGACTTGACCTGTGTCTTGGTGCATTGGAAACGGGCCAGTCTTGATCTGCGTGAACCTCTTCCCCGCTTGACGCTTCTGGGCCCAATCATATACCCCAAGGTACCCACCTCGAACGCTACCTTGCATTTCTTGGGGTTTTGATGGTCAACTCCGGCTTGTCTGAGCGCGCCCACCGCCTGAGGCGTCAGGCGCCCTCCCAAACCCGGCTGTGGGTGATATCAGTCCAGGACAGGGCCGCCAGGGCGCTCCTCCCAACCTCGGCTGGGGCAGACGTCCAGATAGGCCACAGGCGCTCCTCCCAACTCGGCCAGGTATATTACCCAGATAGGCCAGCGCTCCCAAACTCCGGCCAGGTGATATCGCTCCAGATAGCTGCCAGGCGCTCCTCCCAACTCTCGGCTGTGGGTGATATCGGCCCAGATAGGCCGCCAGCGCTTCCTCCCAACCTCGGTGGGGTGATATCGCCCAGACAGGCCGCTTTTACTGTTGGTGGGGTCACCACTCTGTTCATCAGTCGCTGGAATGTGGGCGGTTTTTCATGGAGACCGAACGATAAAATTCCGGTACTGGTACAGACTGGCTCTGGTGTCGTGAGAACGCTGCTCAAAACGGGGAAACCAGTGGAGGATTGGGGTATTTAGATTGAGAACATTAGTGGGTAGCATGGTCCCAGTCTTCCTGGCCCTGCTCGATGACCTTCTCGAGAGCATCTGTTTGAGCGTTGTTAGCGCGTCAATGCAGCCCATCCGCGGGTGAAAACGGAGGTCCGGACTGCTTGATCTGCATGAGGGCAATACAACTTCTTTCATGAGGCGGGACATAAAATCCTGTAATTTTGTCTGTCAGGATCTCGCTGAATGCCCACCCGGGTGCGCCCAAACAGGTGGTGTAAAAAAGCTGAAGAACGTTCCTAGTACCGCGTCAGCAACAATACCTCTCAAGTTCCCCTGTTGGCTTATAAACCTGATACAGCAATATTCTTAATTTGAAATATCGCCAGTCACTCACCCCCGGGAAGTAGCTGTCCGTCCACCGCTATCGCTGGGCTAAGTGCAGCTTCAATTCTGATCCTCCCACTGACCGCCCCAACTCATCTCAGTTGGCCTCCCAACGGGGTCTTGACTTGCCTCTGAACGAGAAGGAGGTTGGCCCACCTCCAGTAAGCCTCAGGAGGCTTGCCCTGCCTCTCGTGACCAGAGTCAGGTTGGTTAACCGTGGCGCCCTGCCGTACAGGCGAGGGGTCTGCACCCGCTCTTCTTTCGCGCCGGCTCAGATCTTTTTTTCTTTCCGCTCGGCCTCCTGGTTCAGCAGGCTCCGTGGTTACGAGCATAACCATGCTTCAAGAGTCTAATACTCCTGTCGTGGTTCGTCAACTCACCGACCACGTGGGGTGCTGATTCATGGTGCGCCCAACAGGAGGTGACATAGCTTGCTGGCCTCGGCATATGAAGGATGGCATTCGATTCTCTGAGGGGCACTTCCAGGCAAATGTGCCCGGGATCGTGGACGCTTTTTTCAACAGCAGCAATTAGCACAGGACACCTCCGTAGCTTACACAGCCAAAATAGCTCAACCAATAAAGCTTTTTAGACGCTTTCGTGTATATTAGCCACTGTGTGTTTTAAACCCACTCTGCCCGCCCCAGTTAGTTGATCCCATCGAATTTCATATTTACGTGTTGTTGTTATTGGTCAGCTTAGCTGGCTGGTTAAGTTAGCACTAGCCCAGCCAGCTAACATACGCTGAGGTCACTGTTTATCTCTCCCAAGCTAAAGAAGAGGAGTCTGCTGACGGAGGAAAGAAGCTTCCGAGTGAAGAGGAGGAAGAAGAGGATGAGATGTTGCAAACAAAAATAAGTGGTAGAGGGTGAAGCTGTTACCGGGAAAGAAGAAGAAGACACAGTGAAAAAGAAGAGGAAGTTTGCGCTCAGAGTGAAAGGGAGGAGGATGTTACAGTGGAAAGAAGAGGGAAGACGTGCAGGATGAAAGAGGAGGAGGTGATAAAAGCAGCAGTGAAAGAAGAGGAAGACGCTACCCAGAGTGAAAGAGGGGGAACATTGTGGAAGAAGAGGAGGTTGCTTGGAGTGAAAGAGAGGAGATGACTGACACATCGAAAAAGGAGGAGGAAGAAGAGAGAAATCTTTATATTTGGTTCCGACTTCCAAAGGCATCTTAAGGCATCCAATGACCTAATGATGAACTTAGGGCAGTAAGATGGTTTTGAGAAACCGGAATGATTATCACTAGTAAGTACTGTCTTAAAAACAGAAGCACAAACTCTGCAGTTGTTGAACTGATGTGTGTGCGCAAAGGTGAAGAACCCTGCAGTTGCTAAAACAATTTCCATATTTCGACTTTTAAATTATTTATAGATAGCCGATTCTGAAGAATATAACACACGCCTCATGAGCTTAGTTCAACCATTCTGCACTCTACCAGACGATATCCCAAAATGCTTTTTTTTACCTCCAATGTTTAGAAACAGTGTAAATGTAAATCAACACTGTATAGGCCTCAACATGGTTAAAACTATAATGTTGATATCAAGGATGGCTGTCCTTACATCCATAGTGGTCTGTCTACAACGTGACAGAAGTTACATTTCTCCAGCTCCATTATCATCTTATTGCCAAAACAGATGGCGAATGACAGCTTTGTTATTGCTTGAACTGGTAGATTGTTTGATTGATGTGGATTTTTTAAAGGGACAATTTAGGGATTTAAACAAGCAATAAAAATGGCTGTACAGAGACTTGGTTTGGTAAACAGCTGAGGGATGGGGCTGGAGAAATGTAACCACTCTCAAATTCATAGGAGAAAGCTATTGAAGCAACCTTAACCAAAAACCCAGCGACCCCATCAACAAGTTTGGACATCTTGGTATAGCAGCTAGAAGGTGTTGGCTTGACAGTCTCTGGAACCAGGTTTGAGTTCAGCTCAGGGCTAATCTAAAAATTATCGCGACAGGGTAATGAGTGGAGAACAGAGGGCTCCACAAAGAAAAACTAACAGGTCTGTGAGAGCCGAATTTTACTGGTTGGTAGGTGATCAAATACTTATGTTATGTGCAACAAAATGCAAATGAAACCATTTTAAAATCATAAGGAATGTGATTTTCTGGATTTTTGTTTTAGATTCTGTCTCTCACAGTTGAAGTGTACCATGATAAAAAGTACATGACCCCTACATGCTTTGTAAGCAGGGAAAACCTGCAAAATCGGCAGTGTATCAAACACTTTTCTCCCCCACTGTATATATATATATATACACACAGGAGGGATATTGAACCTTTTAGGCACCAAACTACTAGGCATATAACTACTATATAAACTACTATATACTTCCCATCTAAGCTAAAGTGTACTGTTAGGATAGCTTAGCTAATGTTAGCTGGCTGGCTCGCTGAAGCTAACATTACATGCAAGGACCTTGTAGAAAGGCGGCAGACAAAGTTGGGAGAAGTACCGACCAGGGTTGGGTTATAACTGTAGCTCAGTTAGAAGAGCATGGCGCTTGCAACGCCCAGGGATGTGGGCTCGTTTCCTACGGGGGCCAGTAAGGAAAATGTATGCACTCACTAACTGTAAGTCGCTCTGGATAAGAGCCTCTGCTAAATGGACTAAAATGTAAAATGTAATATTATTCGTATCTCAGAGCCATTTGCATTACTGTTGAAGAGTAGCCTAACGCAGCTAGCTAGCTAACATTGGAACCTAGTTGGTTAGTTTTTTAGCTACCTGCAGATTCATGCAGGTAGTAATTAATGAGTTGGGATTATGCTATTGTTTAGCTTGAGGGTACTACATGTTCAACAAAAAGACTCACTATGCAAGTCAATACCTCACTGTACCGTTTACACCTTCTGTATCCTGTGCATGTGACAAATACACTTTTGATTTTATTTTGGATATAGTGTGTGTGTTTACCAGAGACGGTAATGTGAAGATGACCACCAAAGCTTCACAAATTGGGATATAACGTTAGTCCATTTTATTTAGTCACACTCGACAACCGTAAGCTATTTTCAGTAATTAGCTCACCATTAACTTGTAAAATATGATCTTTATGTTGTGAGTTTATTTTCATGTAATAATTGATACAAATTAGTTAAAGACGCTATCAGCTATATGGTATAAACCATCCCTTGGTCTTAAATTCTTTGGTTGTTTAGGTCACCACCGGACTCTACCTCTGTTTAGCACATGGCCTCACATGGTCCACTCCTGCTACTACCGTATCTCACTCTGTTTCAGCACATGGCCTCACATGGTCTACCCTGCCACCACCGCACTCACTCTGTTTAGCACATGGC
This sequence comes from Coregonus clupeaformis, assembly GCF_020615455.1. Taxonomy (NCBI): domain Eukaryota; kingdom Metazoa; phylum Chordata; class Actinopteri; order Salmoniformes; family Salmonidae; genus Coregonus; species Coregonus clupeaformis. The sequence goes on along the minus strand of NW_025535692.1, from coordinate 38,540 downwards.
CTCACATGGTCCACTCTCTGCCACTACCGTAGACTCACTCTGTTTAGCACATGGCCCCAAATGGTTCTACCCCACCACTGCACCCACTCTGTTTAGCTCATGAGCCTCACATGGTCTACCCTGCCACTACTGGGATCACTCTGTTTAGCAACATGGACTCACATGGTCTACTCCTTCTACACTCACCAAGCACTCTTACTCTGTTTAGCACATGGCCTCAAATGGTCTACCTCTGCCGTTACCACCGTACTCACTCTGTTTGAAGCACATGGCCTCACATGGTCTACCCTGCACACCACCAGCACTTCACTCTGTTTCTAGCACATGGCCTCACATGGTCTACTCCTGCCAATTACTCGTACTACTACTCTTGGTTTAGCACATGGCCCCACATGGTCTACCCTGCCACTACCGTACCCACTTGTTTAGCACAATATGGCCTTCACATGGTCTACACCCTGCCACCACCGTACTCACTCTGTTTAGCACATGGCCCCAAATGGTCTACCCTGCCACTACCTCGTACCCACTCTGTTTAGCACATGGCCTTACATGGTTCAAATTTGCCACCACCGTACTCACTCTGTTTAGCACATGGCCCTCACATGGTCTACCCTGCCACTACCGTGACTTCACTCTGTTTAGCATATGGCCTCATGGTCTACCCTGCCACTCACCGGTGACTCCACTCTGCTTTAGCACATGGCCTTACATGATCTTAACTCCTGCCACCACCGTACTTCACTCTGTTTATGCACATGGCCTCACATGGTCTACCCTGCCACCACCGTATCACTCTGTTTAGCACATGGCCTCACATGGTCCACCCTGCCACTACTGAGACTGTTTAGCACATGGCCTCAAATGGTACTGCTACCACCGCGACCTCACTTGGTTTAGACATGGTCTCACATGGTCTACCCTGCCACCACCGTGACTCACTCTGTTTAGCATATGGCCTCTTGCCATGGTCTACTCCTGCCACCACCGTAGATCACTCTGCCTTCCAGCACATGGCCTCACATGGTCTACCCCTGCCACTCACCGTACTCTTACTCTGTTTAGCACATTTTTTGGCCTCACATGGTCTACCCTGCCACCACCGTAGACTTCACTCTGTTTAGCACATGCACCTCACATGGTCCACTCCTGCCACCACCGGACTCACTCTGTTTTAGCACATGGCCCCCCAAATGGTCTACCCTGCTACCACCGTACTCACCTGTTTAGCTACATGGCCTCAAATGGTCCACTCCTGCTACCACCGTACTCCACTCTGTTTAGCATGCCCCATGGTCTAATCTCCTGCCACCACCGTACTCACTTGTTTAGCACATGGTCCGTTACCCTAGCCATACCGTGATCTCACTCTGCTTTCCAGCACATGGCCTCACATGGTTCTACCCTGCCACCTCTGAGACTCACTCTGTTTAGCACTGGCCTCACATGTCACCTGCCACCACCGTACTCACTCCTGCTTGAAGGCTACATGGCCTCACATGGTTACCCTGCCACTCACCGTATCGCCACTTGTTTAGCACTTTATGCTCAAAATGGTTCACCCTGCCACTACCTTACTTCACTCTGTTTAGCACATGGCCTCAAATGTGAACCCTAAAGAGGTGCGCCTAAGTGGCTTAAGAGGCTGTGAACGTATGCTGAATGGGTGTAGACAAAGAAGAGCCTCCAGCAGGTGTACCAAAATATTCAAGGGCTATTTTCAAAAATGGGGTTACAAGTTTATCAATCACAGCAGAATTACTTTCCATTGTTTCAAATCAAAGGGTGATATAACACCCCTAGCTCAGTCTCTACTTTTATCCAATGTTAAAAACCTAAATGTCAAATTTTACATAAGACTGAATTGAGCTGGTCGGTCACATATGTGATCCATTACAGAAGGCTGGGTGTATGTGTCCACACCTCCTACTTCACAGGAGAGGCATTTGAACTTTTTTTTTTAACGTAAATTTGATCAAAAATGCCTTTTTGGGTGTCTATTTTAGTCAGCTTTCCTTCTTTACAGCTTTATTTATCTGGAGCCACTCAGATGGAAACCAGGTTTTCAGCTGCTGTGCAATGTTGACGTCCTTCCTCCCAGAGAAGGTGAAAAGCAACTTAAAGTAGCAAAAAAGCAATTTTTGAGAAGATCAGGACTTTTGAAATGAAAAAGGCCATGGACATTAAATGTCCAGCCCTGCAAGGGGGTTAATTTGTTCAATCAAAGTTCCTCAGAGGATCTGACTGATATAGGCCCTATAGTCTAGATATTGGTTTGTCTTTGGGTTTTAGGTTTCCCTAATTGTAATCTACTACCTTTAGTACTTCGAAGTTAATAAAGTATTTTATTGTTGAAAACGTTTTTTTGTTATTTAAGCACTATTTTCTAGAATCAATTGTTGCTCTCTTGACAGTCTTATGAAGACAACTGTCAAATAAGTTTGTCAAAAAGCATTTAAACATTCATTACAGACGTCCAATTGTTGTACAACATAATGGACATCACCTTTTAGCTAAAATAAACATAGGATTTCTGCTGTTGTGAGCCCCACAACCATCTGCCATGACTTTGTTGTTCACACAGGAGAGAGACGTCACTATTGGGATCCTCTGGGGAACCTCAACAACATCATGAAGCTGACGGGCAGAGAAGAGTCTCTCCACATCAGAACACCCTCCAGAAAACACCAGCGGAAACCCACAGGGAGAAATCTTACCGCTGCTCTGACTGTGGAAAGAGTTACTCAAGATCATATTCATTAAAAGTACACCAGAGATTCACACAGGATATACATCTCACTGCTGCTCTGACTGTGGGAAGAGTTTGTTTTGTGCAGAAGATTATTTAAAATCACACCGGAGAACACACACGGAGAGAAACCACTTATAAGCTGTGATCAATGTGGGAAGAGTTTTAGTCACTTGGAAGCAGCCTGACTATACACCCAAGAGAATACACACAGGAGAGAAACACTCTACCACTGCTCACGACTGTGGGAAGAGACTGTTTAAATCAACACGTTTAAAATCACACCAGATAACACACACGGAGAGAACCCTTTATAGCTGTGATCAATGTAGGAAGAGTTTTACTTCATCTAGCCGGCTGACTAGCCACCAGAGAATGCACACAGGAGAGAAACCTTACGACTGCTCTGACTGTGGGAAATAGTTTGCTTCAGCAGGAAGTTTAAAATCACACCAGAGAACACACACGGAGAGAAACCTCATAGCTGTGATCAATGTGACAAGAGATACTCTGATAAAGATCTCTCTGGTTAAACATCAGACAATTCATACATGAAGGAGTTGTTCAATGTGGGAAAGAGTTTTACTGAATATAAAAGCTGACTTTGCACCAGAGAAAACACACAGAGAGAAATCTCAGCTGTGATCAATGTGATGAATGAAATAATAATAATGTCACAATGTGGGAATGTTTTTACATTGTAGTAGGAGTAATTTTAATTAATAATGTCATGGCAAATGAAAAACCCTAAACGTTTGCCCTGTTCAATTGATTTCCTACAAAGTACTATTTATGTGATTAACAAAAAGTGACTGACAAAATAAAGTGTTGCGTTAGCACACTTACCTCGTTTCGGTAGTCCACTTGAATCAAATGCAACACTTCCAAATGTAGCTTGCTGTTTTCTACAAATTGTCCTATAACCAGTGATGTACACATTATATCCAGATTCCATTGAGCTGTTAGTTTTTAACAGTTGAGTGCAACATGATTTCTCCTAATCAATATCAGTGATTTATTGGTGCTTTGTGCAGTTTATAGTTTAAATAAATTCCAAGTATTATGATTACTATTGTGGAACTTATATTTTTCGATAATACATTTATGTTTATGTTTTCAACCTATCACAAACTGTTCTGCATATTTATGACCATTTGGACATGTTGAAACTGTGTTTTGACATTGGGATTTCCCACCTAGCAAAATGTCATTGAAAAGATGTTGAAAAAAGACTATGCCCTAAGTCCAATCTATGTTTCGTTATGGTTGAAAGTGAAAGTTGGAAAACATCTTAAATTCAACGTACTTGCAGGTCTATGCACACATGACCCAGTATCATAAATTGGTCTATGATCAGTTTTATTAACAATCTTACATCACTCCAATATTTCTTTACAACATTTAAGTGCTAATTGTCTTTATTCCCACTACTGAATAAAGCATGACTCAAATCACCTACTCATATTTCAAACATCCAGCCTGACAAAATATGCATGTTTAATTGTCCCATGCCTCACCATTAAGTTAATTATTGCCAATACATAATTTAACAAAGGGTTCTACATTTGGTTTTGATATTTCATCATATTTGCATTTTTATGCAACATTTAGTAATCATAATAATTTATGTGATTAACAGATTTATTTTTGCACAATTATATTGTTTATAAACAGTGTAGTAAAACCAGCTTTCACTATTTTGGGCTGGATATTTCCATCATGTTCTTACTGTTTTACATCCAATGTTATTTCCTTAGATGCTCTTTAGTCTTTTAGCTTTCGTTGATATTCTTTAGTTTTTTTATTCTCTTATGTTTGTTGTCTATTAAATATTTCAGTGTTTATTTTCATAGTTTTTATTAGTTTTTTCTGTGAACACATTGTGTTGCATCCATGTCTGAAATGTGTGCTCCGCATAAAGTGAAAGCGATTGTACTTTAACACTATTGCAAAATCAAATTAACCCTATTACCGAGCTTCAACCAATCCAGTGCATTTTACTTTTTTATTTAAATATGTTGAAATCAACAACATCAAAGGAATTAAACTACTGAAAACTGGAAACAAACAAATGGATCAAACAAGATCAATCCCACTTTTCAAGCCTGCTGAAGGCGTAGTGGCCCTTGGTTAACACCACCCCGGCTCTCACCAAGGGGCATGCTTGAGGTGGTCTCCACAGCTCTGCATATGTCATGTTCTGTGGCCTTGCGTGGCTCCATTTCTTGACTGCCCCTCCAACACAGAAATAAACACATTTAGTCATATTATATAAAACCCTCAAAGTAATAGGATACTGGGCATCTCCGGCCTCAGTTACACCCTGGCACTTAAATGTGACTTCTGTCATCCGATCAAGCTGCATTAGGTCTGGATGCACAAGAGTCAGCAATGTGCTCGAATTAGGGGTTTAGATCTGCCAGAGATGGGCGTTGTGTCTCGGAGTTTGACAGTCTGGGCGCAGTCTGAGGCCACCAAATCTACATAAGCAATGTGCTGGGTAAAGATGGATGAATGATTGGGAAAAAGCCGCATTCTGCACTGGAACAAAAATTAACATAGATGATGGAACATGTTATTAGGTAGGGTGTAGATAATTAATAATGTCACAATGTAGAACCCTAACGTTTTCCACCTGTTCTATGATTTCCAGCGTGATATGGATATTATCCTATCAGGTGGAAAAATCCAGTCTCTGAATTGAAAGAGTTCATGGATTAATAAAAATGATTAACAAAAGAGTTGTGTTACACCAGGTTGTCCTCTAACCAGTGAGGTAAAAGATATCTCCCATTTCCATGTGGTTTTTAGTTGTGTTAGTTTCAACAGCATGATTTTCCCCCTAATGGATATCAGTGGATTTATTGCCACTTGTCAAAAAACAACAGTGTTTTTTGGTGCTTGTGCAGTTAATAAGGTGGTTGTTTAAATAAATACAAGTACTATGATTACTATTGTGGCACATGTTTGTGTTGATAGTACATTTAATGTTTAGTTTTTCAATATACAGTTGAAGTCTGAAGTTTACATACACCTTAGCCAAATCCATTTTAAACTCAGTTTTCCCTCACAATTCCTGACATTTAATACATAAAAGTACATTTTATGTTTCAATATATCCCAAACTGTTTCTGGATATTGGTTATTGATTCGCACCTGTTAAAACTGCGCGACCTAGCAAAGACTATCCCCGACGTCCAATCTAAGTTCAGTTTTGATTGAAAGTTGAAGAGACAACTTGAAAACAACTTACTCAACGTACTTGCAGCTTACACGTGGGGCGCAGTATAAAAATTGGTCTATGAACAATTTTATTAACGATCTTACATCACTCCAGTATTTCTTGACAACATTCAAGTGCTAATTGTCTTTATTCCACAACTAAATAAGCATGACTCAAATCACCTACTCATGTTTCAAACATTCAGCCTGACAAAAGATACATTTGCAATTATTCCATGCCTCTGCCGTTGACGTCCAATCTACTCTCGGTTTTGTCCAATCAGTCAGGCCACCGAATATGCATAAGCAATGTAAAGTTGGGGTGAATGAGTGGGGAAAAGTACATTCTACACAAATGACCTTCATACTAACAAATAACAAATGTGTGTGCCTGAGGGATATTATACTTTCATACAGCCAAAAGGGGAGAGAAATCACACAAATATCAATGGACAATTTGCACTAATGTAAGTTGTAACATAGATGATGGAACATGTTCCCTTTTTGCTCACGTGATGAACTGCTAAGGGGACATAAATATTTACCATCTAAACCATGTGTGACCCTCTCACCTCTCTGGCTGAGGAGGGATGGAAGGATGAATGGACCAATCAGTCAACCAGTCAAAGTCATATAAAGAGAGTGTTGATCAGCTTAAATATCCATCTCCCACCCATGGAGAGACCTATATACTGGATCCAGGTTGCGTAGGTTACTTTCTAAATGGAGTCTTTACAGTTACTAGTTACCTGTCCAAAAGTGTCATCAGTAACGTAACTGTTGGATTCTCAAACTCAGTAACGTAATCCATTACTTTCAGTTTGCTTTTAGATTACTTTCCCCTTAAGAGCATAGGTTAGTGCTCATAAAATCTGATTTTAAACCTAACTTTAACCACACCTACTAACCATAATGCTATGCTATGCTAACAATAATGCTAAACCCAACCTTAACCAGCACTGCTAACCATAAGCTATGCTATGCTAACCATAATGCTATGCTATGCTAACCCTTACAATGCTATGCTATGCTAACCATAATGCTAAACCCCAACCATAACCACACTGCTAACCATAATGTCTATGCTAACCATTAATGCTATGCTAACCATAATGCTATGCTAACCATTATGCTATACTAACTTATAATGCTATGCTATACAACCATAATGCCCTCTAACCCCAACCTTGAATTTTTTTTCATTATTTTTTTAACAATGTAAATGTTTTGACTGCTGCAGGCCCATGTAGCGGAAATCCCTCTGTTCTTCTTCCAGGACAAGACTCATTTACATTTACATTTTAGTCATTTGTAGACGCTCTTATCCAGGCGACTTACAGTTAGTGAGTGCATACATTTAAATATTTTTATACTGAATCGAACCCACGAACCCTGGCGTTGTAAATGCCATGCACTACCAACTGAGCTACATCCCTGCCGGCCATTCCCTCCCCTACCCTGGACGGACGCTGGGCCAAATGTGTGCCGCCCCAACTCATCACAATAAACGTCAACCTGTTAAGAGGCATTAGGGGGAAAGACACATTTAATATTACCAATTGAACATCTATTGCAGGATAAATCAATGTTAGAGTTTACATAGCTGGCCATATTAGATGTTGCATTTAACTTTATGAGTTTGTTATGTAGGCTTCTTCTAACCTTCCATTGCTTTCTACTACAGATAATAATACGATTAGGTTATATCTTTAGGCCTACAGAAAAAACTGTCTGTCAGATTTCCAGTCTTCAAGAATAGGATTTGGAATTATGGAAGTATAGATTAGCCAAATAGTTTTACCTGAGCATAACTCATAAACTAAGGACTTATCAACCTACTCTGTTGTTTATGATTGTGTTGTCATGGATTCATTGCTTCCAGTTGAAAAAAAAAACGTTGCTCTCGGAAAGGCGATTTATTTGAGCAGCACCTAAAAGTGCTATTTTGAAGGGGCGCAACTTTCACTGGAGACAGGGGGTGTTCCTCCCACATACTGGAAATTGCGCCCAACGGTGTGCTTTTAGTACCATGCTCGGGCGCCTGAGAGCTGTTTGGAGTTTTCAGATGGCTGGATTTAGACTGCACGTGGAGAGTTAACAGAGGCAGCTGCTGTCAGTTTGTTGCGTTATTTTTTCTGAATTGTAAAGCAAGCAGAGCAGAAACTGGCTGCTTTCTTTAATCGTTAAATAAATGGTGAAACAGTTTTTTTGTGATGAGGTGTTCTTTGTTCAAATGTATATGTATAGAAACGTACATTATGGAAAACATGTCTCGTTCATAGTTAGTAGAATAATGAATGGATCGGCAATATTTTGGTTACCGTCGACTTTTAGAAGGTTAGTAGGAAAGTGAATCATGAAAACCACCCCCTAAATATATTCACATTCACTGAACATTTAGTATTTGAAATTCAAACATTCATTTCCCAACAGTTTTTTCTATAATCCTGGCAGGCTCTTTATCAGTCTCCATGTCTTATATTCCAATGCATCCAACATTATGCCCACCATGGTATTAACGTAGCTGCTATTTGAGAACTCATCTGGTTTTAGAAATCAAACTCTGGGTATCTTATTGCACGACATTGTACAACTGTTTTTAGAGTAGATTGTACTGCAAGGTATACTATATGTGTAGGCTATGCCATATGTACTGGATTAATATGCTGCTGTCGTTTCTAAACCTCCATTCTAGCAGACATGACACACTCACTTCTTTCTATATACATGCTTTTATTTGGGTTTTCTGTGCAAAGTATATGATTGGAATGTTTCTTTAAGCCTGCAGCTAGTTACTTGAAATGAGAAATATTATCATGACAAAACATGATTCAAATTCAATTCCTTGACAGAGAGAGAGCACTAGATAATGAAACACACATTGACATTTACAGTAGCTGGCTAGGCTATTCAAACTGTAACATTGGCTAGCTTTCAATACATTTGATAAATGGTCCATGGAGTTACCTCTTCATTCTATCAAGACAATTCGTATTGCATGCTGGATATTTCAAGTACACTCGAAAACATATTTATCTTATTTCAGTCTTCGGGAGCTAGATATACTGTTTCTCTTCATCAAACAGCAGTTTTCACAAGAGGCTGTAGTTACATCGTAGACAAGAAGCAGGCCATTGGCTGCCTTCATCACAGGGGTATGTACGGGACTCTGATTGGTTCCAAGTTGGAGTTCGAAAAATACATACTTTTTATGAGGAAATGTGCAAGAATTGAAGGTGACAACAAATGTTATAGTCATCATAATATTTTACTGTGATATTTTACCCACTCCAGTCAGCAGATGGCGATGTGGCACTTTAAGGCTGTGCTGCTAGTGTGACGTAAGTAATCTAGTGGACGGGACGCTTCTTTCAACAGCAGCAACAGGTTAGTCAGACACCTCGGTAGCTTGCTAGACAAAATAGCCGAACCAATACGGCTCTTTAGACGCTTTCGTGTATATTAGCCACTGTGTTTTCAACCCACTTCTGTCGTCTAGTTAGTTATCCCATTTAATTTCATATTTACGGTGTTGTTGTTATTGGTCAGCTAGCTGACTGGTTATTCTACTAGCCTAGCTAGCTAACATCCCCGATCATGAGCTCACTAAGCTCTCTACCTCCTACTAAAGAGGAGGTCTGCTGGACAGGAGAAAGAAGCTCTAGTGAAAGAGGAGAAGGAAGAGGGAGGATGTTGGCAATACAAAAACAGGTGAGGTGAAGCTGTTACCGTGGAAAGAAGAAGAGAAAGACGTTACCCGTGAAGAAGAGGAAGACGCGTTCAGAGTGAAGAAGAGGAGGATGTTACAGTAAGGAAAGAAGAGGAAGACGCGTTCCAGAGTGAAAGAGGAGGGAGGATGTTACAGTGAAAGAAGAGGGAAGACGCGTTCAGAGTGAAGGGGGGAGGATGTTAACAGTGAAAGAGGGAAGACGCGTTCAGAGTGAAAGAGGAGGAGGATGTTACAGTGAAAGTTTACAGTGAAAAGAGGAAGACGCGTTCAGAGTGAAAGAGGAGTGGGATGTTACAATACAAAAACAAGTAGAGGGTGAGGCTGTTACCGTGAAAGAAGGGGAGAAAGATGTTGCAGTGAAAGAAGAGGAAGAGCGCTGTTCAGAGTGAAAGAGGAGGAGGATGTTACAGTGAAAGAAGAGGGAAGACGCGTTCAGAGTGAAAGAGAGAGGCTCCCGTTTTTGGAGTGAGAGGAGGAGGAGGGAGATGACTGTCACGCATCGGAAAAGGAGGGAGGGAAGAGGAGGAAACTGGATATCTGGTTCCGGTTTCCCAAAGGCATCTTAAGGCATCCAATGGTTCTAATGATGAACTTAGCAGTAAGATGGTTTTGAGAAACCGGGCCCTGATTAACACTAGTAAGTACTGTCTTAAGAACAGAGGCACAAACTCACTGCAGTTGTTGAACTGATGTGTGGTGTTAAAGGTGAAATCTGTAGTTGCTACATCCATATTTGGACTTTTAAATTATTTATATATAGCCATTGATTCTTGAAAATATAACACTGCCTCATGAGCTTAGTTCAACTGTTGTACTCCCATCAGAACCTAAAGTAGCTTTTTTTTACTCAATGTTTAGAAACAATGTAAATGTAAACCAACACTGTATCGCCTCAACATGGTTAAAACTATAATGGTAGAGTATCATGGATGGTCAACCTTGCATCCATAGGTTTCAAATCAAATCGAATCTAATTTTATTGGCCACATGCACAATACAACAGGTGCAGAGCATTACAGTGAAATGCTTACTTACAGCCCTTAACCAACAGTGCATTTATTTTAATAAAAAAAGTAAAATAAAACAACAACAAAAAAAGTGTTGAGAAAAAAAGAGCAGAATCAAATAAAATAACAGTAGGGGAGGCTATATGTACAGGGGGTACGGTGCAAATGGACCGGGTAGCCATGATTAGCTGTTCAGAGTCTTATGGCTTGGGGGTAGAAGCTGTTGAGAAGTATTTTGGACCTAGACTTACACTCCGGTACGCTTTTCCGTGCGGTAGCAGAGAGAACAGTCTATGACTAGGGTGGCTGGAGTCTTTGACAATTTTGAGGGGCCTTCCTCTGACACCGCCTTATAGAGGTCCTGGATGGCAAAAGCTTGGCCCCAGTGATGTACTGGGCCGTCGCACTACCCTCTGTAGTGCCTTGCGTGAGGCCAACAGTTGCGCATACCAGGCGGTGATGCAACCAGTCAGGATGCTCGATGGTGCAGCTGTGGTATTTTTTGAGGATCTGAGGACCATGCCAAATCTTCTCAGTCTCCTGAGGGGAATATCTTTGTCGTGCGCTCTTCATGGACTGTCTTGGTGTGTTTGGACCATGATAGTTCGTTTGGTGATGTGGACACCCGGAGAAAAGCTCTCAACCTGTTCCACTACAGCCCCGTCGATGAGAATGGGGGTGCTCAGTCCTCTTTTTTTTTCCTGTAGTCCACAATCATCTCCTTTGTCTTGGTCACGTTGAGGGAGAGGTTGTTATCCTGGCACCACTGGCCGTCTCCTGACCTCCTCCTCCTATAGGCTGTCTCATCGTTGTAACGGTGATCAGGCCCTACCACTGTTGTGTCGTCGGCAAACTTAATGATGGTATTGGAGTCTGCCTGGCCATGCAGTCATGGGTGAACAGGGAGTACAGGGGGACTGACACGCACCCCTGAGGGGCCCCGTGTTGAGGATCAGTGTGGCAGATGTGTTGTTGCACCTACCCTTACCCTTACCTACCCTAGGTGTGTCTATGATTTTGAGAGTAGTTACATTTCTCAGTCCCATCCATCATCTTATTACCAAAACAGTGGTGGAATGACAGCTTTGTTATTGTTTGAACTGCGATTGGTTGATTGATTGATGAGTGGCTTTTTTAAAAGGGGACAACCTAGGTTTTTAAACAGCAACAAAATGGCTGCCCTGAGACTTGGTTTGGTAAACAGCTGAGGGATGGGGGCTGGAGAAATGTAACCACTCTCAAATTCATAGAGAAAGCTATTGTAGCAACCGTGAACCCAAAACCTAGCGACCTCCGTCAAGAAGTTCAGACATCTTTGCGTAACGGTTATGAGGTGTACATGCCTTTAACCAAAGCCAGTGTGAAATGGGGTACAGCTTTGAAGTTTCTCAAGCAATGTTATTCAATTCAAAATGTTTGGTAAGGATGAATGTCTGATTTGAAAACGTTAATGAGGCTAATAGGTTTTGGAAGTCGTATAGTGTCCACCCGCGTAAGATGCTCAAGGCACGTCAAAGGTCTGACTGGACAGAGATGCTGGGGGAAATGGTACAACAGGGGACTAGTGGGTGTGTGTTTCGCAGGGGGGAAGGGGGTGGATCAGATCTCCATCACCTAGGACTTGACAATGGTTCATCAAATCTCCCTGTTTCTGCCATTTTTTACTCAATTTTGCATTGCCTTCTCCTACAGCTGCAACTGTATATGCATTTGTAAATCAAGTCCTTTCTTGAGTTGGGCTCTGGGATGTAAAACATCTGTTGAGCATCTGAGTTTATAGTTGTTTGTGGGGGGGTTGAGTGTTAATGAGTGTGTGTGTGTGTGTGTGTGTGTGTGTGTGTGTGTGTGTTTTATTCCCACAACTTGCTAGGGATATATGGAGGCTTAAATATCCTGACCCAGTGAGACTCAATCAAGCTAGTCGGCTTCACTACTTTCGTATCTCATTCTCGGGCTGGCACCAAAAGTTTGAAAAGTGTTGATGGGGACTTTGGTCGGACCATCATATAATTGGCATATACATTACCCTTACTGAATTTCCCCGTGGGCAATGGTATTGGAATTTAATCAAAGCCTAGTTGGATGATAATTTGTTTTTAACTAGGACAGAGGAATTTATAACTTTAATTTCTTTTCCGACATGACATAGGTACAGCAGATCCCCTTAATTGTGTGGGACACTTTTAAAGTGTGCTTTTAGAGGTCATGCAATTCAGTACTCATCTCTCTAAAACTAAAGCAATTTAGGTCAAAAGACTCCCTATTAACAAAGGAAATGGGAAGGGACTAACAGTACAGATAGATAGCAATAAAAACTGTACCAAAGAGGTCAGGATAAGTTAAAGGGAAAAACAAAAAGAAATGGAGGAACTTATTCAAGAAAGATCCAGTGTAATATATTATTAAAATAAAATGAACTGGATGGAATATGGGGAAAAATGCATCAAATTATTTTGCCATCATCAACATAGGAAATGCTACCAAAAGGATTTACTGAAACTTGTTGCAGAAAATGATGGAGTCACCCATGATTCACCAAACGATATTTTGAAAGAGGGAAGCAAAGATTTACTTTAAGCATATGTTTCGTTTCAGTCTCCTCCATCTCCACTAACCAAAGCTAATTGTATGGATTTATTGCTTCTTTTAATAATGTAAAATTAACAGCTGTACAGAAAGACTCATGTAAAGGCCATATTACAGAGGGAGGAACTTCTTGATGCAATTAAAGCCTTTAAGTCCGGGAAAACTCCCGGGCTGGATGGCATACCAGTGGTAGTATACCAAACCTTTTTGATATACTCAGAGGACCGCTATTAGCATGTTTTAACCACTCCTATATAAATGGTAGATTATCGGACACTCAACAAGAAGGTCTGATTTCATTATTACTGAAACAGGACACAAGTAGTAAATATAAAGGTCCATTAAAACAATTGGAGGCCTTTTACACTTCAGTGTTGTGATGCAAAAAATTCTAGCAAAATGCTTAGCGCATAGAATGGAAAAAGGTATTGTCGGCTATTATTCATCCTAATCAGACAGGTTTTTTACATGGACCGATACATTGGAGATAATATACAGTGGGGGAAAAAAGTATTTAGTCAGCCACCAATTGTGCAAGTTCTCCCACTTAAAAAGATGAGAGGCCTGTAATTTTCATCATAGGTTACCACGTCAACTATGACAGACAAAATGAGGGAAAAAATCCAGAAAAAATCACATTGTAGGATTTTTTATGAATTTATTTGCAAAATTATGGTGGAAAAAAAGTATTTGGTCAATAACAAAAGTTTCTCAATACTTTGTTATATACCCTTTGTTGGCAATGACACAGGTCAAACGTTTTCTGTAAGTCTTCACAAGGTTTTCACACACTGTTGCTGGTATTTTGCCCATTCCTCCATGCAGATCTCCCTCTAGAGCAGTGATGTTTGGGCTGTCGCTGGGCAACACGGACTTTTCAACTCCCTCCAAATATTTTCTATGGGGTTGAGATCTGGAGACTGGCTAGGCCACTCCAGGACCTTGAAATGCTTCTTACGAAGCCACTCCTTCGTTGCCCGGGCGGTGTGTTTGGGATCATTGTCATGCTAAAAAGACCCAGCCCGTTTCATCTTCAATGCCCTTGCTGATGGAAGGAGGTTTTCACTCAAAATCTCACGATACATGGCCCCATTCATTCTTTCCTTTACCGGATCAATCGAGTCCTATCCCTTTCAAAATACAGACCCAAACATGATGTTTCCACCCCCCATGCTTCCCAGTAGGTATGGTGTTCTTTGGATACAACTCAGCATTCTTTGTCCTCCAAACTTTAAGTTAGTTTTTACCAAAAAGTAATATTTTGGTTTCATCTACTCCATATACATTCTCCCAATCCTCTCTTCTGGATCATCCAAATGCACTCTGTTATTAGACCGGACCTGACATGTACAGCCACGCAGGGGGGACACGTCTGGCACTGCAGATTTAATCCTCGTAGTGTGTTACTGATGATGAGTTTGTTACTTTGGTCCCAGCTCTCTGCAGGTCATTCACTCAGTCCCCCATGTGCTTCTGGATTTTGCTCACCGTTCTTGTGATCATTTTACCCCTGAGATCTTCACGTGGAGCCCCAGATCGAGGGAGATTATCCAGTGTCTTGTATGTCTTCCATTTCCTAATATTGCTCCCACAGTTGATTTCTTCACAAGCTGCTTACCTATTGCAGATTCAGTCTTCCCAGCCTGGTGATCTACAATTTTGTTTCTCAATGTCCTTTGACAGCAGCTCTTTGGTCTTAGCCATAGTGGAGTTTGGAGTGTGACTGTTTGAGGTTGTGGACAGGTGTCTTTTATACTGATAACAAGTTCAAACAAGATGCCATTAATACAGGTAATGAGTGGAGGGCAGAGGAGCCTCTTAAAAAAGAAGAAGTTTGTCTGTGAGACCAGAAATACGTGCTTGTTTGTAGAGTACCAAATACTTATTTTCCACACCATAATTTGCAAATAAATTCATAAAAAATCCTACAATGTGATTTTTCTGGATTTTTTTTTCTCAATTTGTCTGTCATAGTTGACGTGTACCTATGATGAAAATTACAGGCCTCTCTCATCTTTACACAGTGGGAAACCTTGCACATTGGTGGCTACTAAATTTTTTCCCCCCACTGTAAGACAAGTACTGGAAAGCTGATAGGAGACTATAAAAAAAACCAGCCCTGTATTCATAGCTACTTTGAAAAGCCTTTGATAAATGACTGGATTTATATATAAATACCTATAATATTTTCAATTTTGGAGAATCTCTCTATAAAATGGGTTAAAGGATTATATAACCTAGTGTATGTCAATAATGGTTACTTCTCAGAAAGTATTAAACTGTCAAGAGGAGTAAAACAAGGTTGTCCATTATCGGCATATCTATTTATTATGCCCATTGAAATGTTAGCTGTTAAAATCAGATCCAGCAATAATATTAAGGGATTAGAAATCCAGGGCTTAAAAACAAAGGTGTCTTGTACCTGATATTTTAATGTTTTTCTTTAATCCACAAATTAATCTCCACACCTCATAATCTAGACACTTTTTCTAACAGAATTATGATAAGTGTTACTATATTATACATTATTGATCACTAAAAAATACAACTTTTACATTACCTTGTAGTTTACCAATACAAAATGGTCTGATGGGATGTACATCTCTATACTATCCCAAATAAATAAATATCTCACATTTTAATAATAGTTATCAAAAATAATAAGATCTGCTACCATGCAAAATCCCTCATCTATTTGTAAAAAACCACCCTGATTAACTCTTTTGTCATATCTCGTTTACCTATTTCTTATGGTTTGCCAGCACCTAGCGACCTGTTTTAAAAAATTATATAAAAAATATTCCAATTTTATTTGGAATGGCAAACACAATTATAAAGGGCCTATTTTAATAATTTAATTCATTTTAAATATTAAAGCATTAGACCTCTCACTAAAGGCATCAGTCATACAAAGGTTATACTTAAATCCGAACTGGTTCTCTAGCAGATTATAAAATGTCTCACCCTATGTTCAAAATGGCCTTTTTCCCTTTATTCAGAAAAAAGCCATTATTCAAAACAAATCATCTCCAAAATATATTATTTTTTAAAACAACCATAAAAGATTGGTTTGCAATTTCAGTTTAATCTACCAAAAGGACTGAACAAATAATACAACAAATATTGTGTAAATCTCAAATATACTAATTGATTAAAAAATTTTTTTTATTAAAAAAATCTTTATAAAATACATCATAAATATTGTTGTGAGTAAATATTTATCCCCTGCTACTTTTAATTCCAATGAGTCAGTCTATCATTTTAATGGTAGGTTTATTTGAACAGTGAAACAAATAACAACAACAAATCCAACACTTGTCAAAAATGTTATAGATTGATTTACTGCATTTTAATGGGAAATAAGTATTTGACCCCTCTGCAAAACATGACTTAGTACTTGATAGCAAAACCCTTGTTAGCAATCACAGAGGTCAGCGTTTACTTATAGTTGACACCGGTTTGCACACACATATCCAGGAGTGATTTTGTTCCACTCCTCTTTGCAGATCTTCTCCAAAGTCATTAAGGTTTTGAGGCTGAGCGTTTGGCAACTCCCAGCCTTCGGCTCCCTCCACCCAGATTTTCTATAAGGATTAGGAGTCTGAACTGCTAGCCACTCCGTTAATGTGCTTCTTCTTTAGCCACTCCTTTGTTGCCTTGGCCGTGTGTTTTAGGTCATTGTCATGCTGAATACCCATCCCCCCATTTTCAATGCCCTGGCTGAGGAAGGAGGTTCTCACCCAAGATTTGACTACATGCCCTCCATACGTCCCTTTGATGTCGTGAAAGTTGGCCTGTCCCCTTATAAAACCCCCCAAAGCATGATGTTTCCACCTCCATGTTTGACGGTGGGGATGGTGTTCTTGGGGTCATAGGCAGCATTCCTCCTCCTCCAAACTGCAAAGTTGAGTTGATGCCAAAGAGCTCGATTTTGGTCTCATCTGACCACAACACTTTCACCCAGTTCTCCTCTGAATCATTCAGATGTTCATTGTCAAACTTCAGACCGCCCTGTATATGTGCTTTCTTGAGCAGGGGGAACCTTGCGGGGCGCTGCAGGATTTCCAGTTGTTCACGTACGTAATGTGTTACCAATTGTTTTCTTAGTGACTATGGTCCCAGCTGCCTTGAGATCATTACAATCGTGTAGGTTCTGGGCTATTCCTCACCGTTCTTTGTCAGTGGGCAAAGCGTACAAAATCAGCAGAGGGATCATATTTTTTTCCCTCACTGTATATCACACATGCAGCTAACAAATTATGGAAATGTCTCTGCTCTACCCACAATTACAACCAACTAATTGCAGCATTACCGCAAAAATGAAGGAAGAATATAAAATTCTCGTCTCATTAAAGACCAAAATTGGTTAAAAAAATGTTTATACATTTTTTTTATACCTGAGTTTCAAGGAGCATACCAATTGACAGCTGTGCAGATTATAGATGCAAAATGGTGAAGAGCATTTTCCATTCCATGGCACATGGTGTATGAACTACATGCAAAACACGCGGATTCAAGCGTAGTTGTTAAATTTAAATTATTATATACAATTCTTGCAACCAATAGGAGAAATGTTATACAGTGGTCTGTAATTTTTATCATAATTCACCACTTTGTGAAACGAATCTAAAACAAAAATCCAAAAATCTTTATTTTATATTAATTTTTTTTATTCAATACATAAATATTTATACATCAAAAGCAGAACTTAATATTTGGTACAGAAACCTTTGTTTGCAATTACAGAGATCACTCCCACAGTTTCCTGTAGGTCTTGACCAGGTTTGCACACACTGCAGCCCGGGGATTCCGGCCTGCTCCTCCATCCAGACCTTCTCCAGATCCTTCAGGTTTGGGGGTTCGTTCTGCTTTCAGCTCCCTCCAAAGATTTTGTATTGGGTTCAGGTCTGGAGACTAGCTAGGCCACTCCAGGACCTTGAGATGCTTCTTACTGAGCCCTCTTTGTTGCCCTGGCTGTGTGTTTCGTTCGTTGTCATGCTGGAGGACCCCCCATCTTCAATGCTCTTACTGAGGAAAGGTTGTTGGCCAAATCTCCACCCATGGCCCCTTCCATCCTCCCCTCAATCGTGCATCGTTCTCTCCTTTGCAAAAAGCATCCCCAAAGAATATTTTTCCACCTCCATGCTTCCACGGTTGGGATGGTGTTCTTGGGGTTTACTCATCCTTCTTCTTCCTCCAAACACGGCGAGTGGAGTTTAACCAAAACTCTATTTTGTCTCATCAACCATACCTTATGCTCCCATTCCTCCTCTGGATCATCCTGTCATTGCAACTTCAGCGCCTGACTCGCTGGCTTGAGCAGGGGGACCTTGCGTGCGCTGCAGGATTTTAATCCATGACGGCGTAGTGTGTTACTAATGGTTTTCTTTGAGACTGTGGTCCCAGCTCTCTTCAGGTCATTGACCAGGTCCTCCTTAGTTCTTCCAGCCCCAAAGGGGTTAATTTATTCAACCAAAGTTCCTCAGAGGATCTGATGATATCGGCCCTAGTCTAATATTTTTTTTTGTCTTTGGGTTTTAGGTTTTCCCTAATTGCTAATCCTCCTTTATACTTAAGTTAATAAAATATTTAAACAACTAGACAATGTAATACTGTTAATAGTTTGTATTTTGAATGCAGCTCTTGTTAGCTTGAATGCTAATCTCATTAACAGGCTGGTAGCAAAACTAGCCAAAAAGCATTTTACTGATTAAGTTGAAGTGTTTTTTTAAAGTATAAAGCAGTTGATTTGAGGCGATAGCACAAACATTATATTAAGCAGACATTCAAATGAGTCTTACAATTGTAATCCAAAAGTAGTGGGAAATGCAATCATAAGCAACCTGTAAATGGAGGCTATTTTTGCTGGCAGCCTCGAGAACTCTCCCAGAGTTTTCCCCCATGGTGGTGAAATTGTGCAGCCTACAAACTCCCCTGAGTTTTCCCCCGGTGGTGAAATTGGCAGCCTACCAGAACTCCCTGAGTTTTCCCCCGGTGGTGATTGGCAGCCTACCAAAACTCCCCTGAGTTTTCCCCCACGGTGGTGAAATTGTGAAACCGACCACGGATCTTAATGCAGCCATTTTTACCAAACACAGAAAGGGGCTTATATTGGTGACTAAAATTGTCTCAACTGCTTAGGTTTCAGCAACTTTAAACTGATTTTTTTTCTAAATCATCCAAACAAATTGTTGGCTACAACATAATGGTCACTCACCTTTTAGCTCAAATAACTGATTTCTGCTGTTGTGACCTTTAACTCATCTGTCTACTTTGTTGTTCACACAGGAGGGAGGCTGACTGTCGTGATCCTCTGGGACCTCAACAACATCTTGAAGCTGACAAGGCAGAGAAGATCTCTCCACATCAAACCCTCAAGAAACACCAGCAGAGACCCACAGGAAAAACCTCACCATTGCTCTGACTGTGGGGTTACTCCTCATTACTAAAGCACACCAAACATCACACTGAGAAAACCTTACAGCTGCTTGATCAATGTGGGAAGGTTTTTTAAACTTAGCCATCTTAAAATACATCAGAGAACACACCTGGAGAGACCTTTCCACTGCTCTGACTGTGGAAAGAGATTATTACATCAGGATGTTTAAAAATCACACCAGAGAACACACACAGGAGAGAAATCTTATAAGCTGTAATCAATGTTTGAAGAGTTTTTTAAAACTACCATCTTAAAATACATCAGAGAACACACACCGGAGAAACCTTTCCCCTACTCTACTGTGGAAGAGAGTTTTGATTTCATCAGGATGTTTAAAATCACCACAGAGACACACACAGGAGAAAATCTCCTGCTGCTCTGAATGTGGAAGAGATGCACCTGTTTAGCAACCCTCAAAATACATCAGAGAATCCATACAGGAAAAAACCTTATAGCTGTGATCAATGTGGGAAGAGTTTTAGTCACTCAAACAGCCTGAAATCACACCAGAAACACACACGAGAGACCTTATAGCTGTGATCAATGTGAAGTTTTAGTCACTCAAACAGCCTATATACCCAAACCCACGAAACTTATAGCTGTGGTCAATGTGTTTTACTGATCTGCCCTGACTATACACCAGAACCGAAAAACCTTATCGCTGTAATCAATGTTTGAAGAGTTTTTTTACAGCTAGTGGTCTTCAAATCATCAGAAACCTTTCACTTCTATGTGAGAGTTTTGTTTCAGCTGATTTTAAAAATCACCCACACACAAAAACCTCCTTGCTGTGATCAATGTGACAAGAAATTACTCTTATAAAATATCTCTGATTAAACATCAGAAAATTCATACATGAAGGAGTTGTTTCATGATATCAATGAAATAATGTCCTGTAGAACGTCTTTAACATTGAAAGTGTTAGCGTTACACTTACCCGTTGGCGACCCACTTTAATCAAAATGCAACACTTCAAAAATGCTACTACTGTTTTCTCACAAATTGTCCTCTGACCAGTGATGTACACATTATTTCCCAGATTCCGTGTGGTTTTGAGTTTGGTTTAACAGGGCCGTACAACCTCATCTCCCCCCTCTCGCGCAATTGATTTCAATATATAATAAGTGTTGGTTTTTTCTTAGTTTTAGGACCCCCTACATTCAAATTCATCACTCCAAAATGCCAGCTGACTGTCTTCTGCAGGTTGTCCTCTAACCAGTGATAAAAGATATCTCCCATTTACATGTGTTTTTAGTTGTGTTAGTTTTCACACACATAAAAAATACCAGTCAATTTAAATTACTATTGTGGCACATTTTTTTTATATATTTTTTAGTAATCGCTTAATTTGCAATAGTTGTAACTTCCATCAATGTAATTGTCTGCATCACTTCCAATCCACCGTTTATTTATATATACAGTGGGAAAAAAGTATTTATCAGCCACCAATTGTCAAGTTCTCCCACTTAAAAATAGACCTTAATTTTCATCATTACAAATAGAAAAAAATCCAAAAATCACATTGTAGGATTTTTAATAATTTATTTGCAAATTATGTGAAAATATATTTGGTCAATAACAAAAGTTTCTCAATACTTTTTTATATACCCTTTTTACAATACACTCAGCGTTTTCTGTAAGTCTTCACAAAGTTTCCACACACTGTTGCTTATTTTGGCCCATTCCTCCATGCAGATCTCCTCTAGAGCAGTGATGTTTTGGGGGGCTGTCGCTGGAGGCAACACGACTTTCAACTCCCTCCAAAATTTTCTATGGGGTTGAGATCTGAACTGCTAGCCACTCCAATGAAATGCTTCTTACGAACCACTCCTTCGTTCCGTCGGTGTGTTTAGGATCATTGTCATGCTGAAAACCCAGCCACGTTTCATCTTCAAT
This sequence comes from Coregonus clupeaformis, assembly GCF_020615455.1. NCBI lineage: Eukaryota > Metazoa > Chordata > Actinopteri > Salmoniformes > Salmonidae > Coregonus > Coregonus clupeaformis. The sequence goes on along the minus strand of NW_025535692.1, from coordinate 16,911 downwards.
GCCCTTGCTGATGGAAGGAGGTTTTATCCAAAATCTCACATCATGCCCCATTCATTCTTTCCTTTACGATCAGTCGTCCTGTCCCTTTGCAGAAAAAACAGCCCCAAAGCATGTATGTTTCCCACCCCCTTGCTTCACAGTAGTATGGTTTCTTTGATGCAACTCAGCATTCTATGTCCTCCAACACGGAGTTGAGTTTTTTACCAAAAAGTTCTATTTTGGTTTCATCTACCATATACATTCTCCCAATCCTCTTCTGGATCATCCAAATGCACTCTATCAAACTTCAGACCAGGCCTGACATGTACTGGCTTAAGCAGAGGACCTCTCCATTTATCCCTCTGTGTGTTGTGGGCTTTGTTACTTTGGTCCCAGCTCTCTGCAGGTCATTCACTAGGTCCCCGTGCTGGTTCTAGGATTTTTGCTCACCGTTCTTGTGAATCATTTTGACCCCACGGGGTGAGATCTTGCGTGGAGCCCCAGATCGAGGGAGATTATCAGTGGTCTTATATGTCTTCCATTTCCTAATAATTGCTCCCACAGTTGATTTCTTCAAACCAAGCTGCTTACCTATTGCAGATTCAGTCTTCCCAGCCTGGTGCAGGTCTACAATTTTGTTTTCTGGTGTCCTTTGACACTCTTTGAGGTCTTAGCCATAGTGGAGTTTGATTGCTACTGTTTGAGGTTGTGGACAGGTGTCTTTTATACTGATAAAACAAGTTCAAACAGGTGCCATTAATACAGGAATAACGAGTGAGGACGGAGCCTCTTAAAGAGAGAAGTTACGGGTCTGTGAGAGCCATAATCTTGCTTGTTTGTAGATGACCAAATACTTATTTTTCCCACCATAATTTGCAAATAAATTCATTAAAAATCCTACAATGTGATTTTCTGAAAAAAAATTCTCAATTTATCTGTCATAGTTGACGTGTACCTATGATAGAAAATTCACAGACCCCTCTCTCATCTTTTTAAAGTGGGAGAACTTGCACATGGTGGTGGCTACTAAATATTTTTTTTTCCCCACTGTGTATATATATTGTGATTCCGAGAGGCTGTGTCCTGGAGGGGCGTTACATCCTGAGGTGGCTGCAAACCCACTTGCTCCATCTGCTGTATGGTCGAACTCCACCCCTTTGCCAATCTTCCCACCAGCTGAAACAAATGAGGAGCTGATGAGCTGAAGGTTTGGGAGTGAAACACAGAGTCTCAACCTGGGCTCTCGGGAGGGTGCTGCACTCCACTTCAGGAATATAAGGATTTGATCTTACTTGGTCTCACTTTATTTATGTTGGACATTTGGAAGGGTTTTTGCTGGGTTGTCCACTAGCTGCACACGTGAATACAGTAAGACTGGGGAAAAGTTATTTGAGGAGGGGGTTATATTTTGATGTAAAACATCCCTATGTTCTCCACCAGAGACGTATTGTTTATCTTCTTATTTCCCAAACCTTTAATAAAATCCTTGTTTTGAGTTGAACCTGGTCTCCTTGCACTACTTGAGCAATCCCGCTCAAAGCTGTGTGTACCTCTCGTGACATCACAGATGGTGGAGAATACGGCCACGCTCAACGTTAATAGTGCATTCAAGGAGGATACCGAAGGTTTGATCACCCAGTTTTCCAAGCTGGCCGTAGGCTCCCCTGCCCGACTGAATATACATATTGAAAGACCCTTGTTGCTGTCCAGCAAGCCCTGCAACAAAGCGTGGCTCTCTTGGAGCAACAACCAACCTTCTGAAGGCAGAGGAATTGCAGTTGCAGAGACAGAGGGGTGGTCCAAAATACCCGCCCAATAAAGGCAAGTGACTTTATATCTAAGATGGGAGCTACCACGATGACATTGAGAGCATACCTGCATGCATTTGAGCCACGGCCACTAGGAAGCCTGGCCCAAGCAGCAGTGGAGTTGGTCTGTTAGCCCCCTTTTCTAACCGGGAAATCACTGAATGCTATCCGGGACCTGGGCCCTGACCAGGTTACTGACTATGATGCCCTGAAGTCTGAATCCTCAGCAATATACTCCAAGTTTGGTATGGCCCAGCGCTTTCACAGCTGGACCTTCCAACCAACCAACCTCCTCGGGCGCAGATGCATAAATTTCAATCGCAAAGGGAAATGGCTGGATCCGCTGAAGAGGAATACAGCCCGGCGGTGGGTGGAGGCCGTTGTGGTGGATCGTTACCTACGCGCCCTGCCTTATGAGCAAAGCGGTTCATCAGTCAACAGGCCTTGACCACGGCTGATCTGACCGTGGAAGCTGTAAAATACACCACAGAATGCTGAATGCTTCGAAAAGAGCCCCAGGAGTGCGGCCCCACCACAAATCGGAAGAACTCCCTCCAAAGGACCCCCAGGGTCTCGAGCCCAGCCCCTCAGACTTATCCCGGCTCCAGGGCGGCCAAAACCAAGGGTCAAGAAGAGTACACCAGGGGGGCTTCACGTGTTACCGGTGTGGAATGGACATATCTCCTGGCAGTGTGGAAAGCTCCAGCCCATATTCCCACTACGAGTCCTCAGCTCCAGCACCCACACACACTGTTGCCTCGCTCTTAGGAGAATTCTAGATGGCGGCCCAGATCGACCCCCCCCACCTGCCCGTAACTGTAAGATCACCATGATGTGGAGGCCTTACTGATTCTGGTAGCCGGGCCACCCCTGGTGCGTAAGGATTTGGTGGGCCCAACGTGTCTGACCCGGGGGAAAGTCCTCCCAGTTTCCTGTGTCCATGGGACACCAGAAATACCCCATTACTAACTTACTACCACACACGGGAACCATACACACGGGGCGGGGATGGTTGATTCCCTCTCCCTGTCCCTAATTGGGCCGAGTTACTGCCCAGCCTTTTACCCACTCTGAGAGGTCTCAGGAATAACCCTACCTCGAAGGGAGGGCAAACTTCATCCCTGTACAGTCAATCCTCATTACTCACTCCCGCCCGGCTCTGATGGGATGGCAGGTGCCCAACCCAGACACAACCTACAGAAGTCTGACAAAAAACTGTCTGGTCTGAAGGGGACCGCTGAGATATCGTTTGTTAAAGCAAGCAGTTAGACATGAAGACAGAGGAGTTAATATCCTCAGGCTAAGTCCAGAGCTCCTTCCTAAGAGCAGCAGGAGGGGCTGCTGCGCAGGACCATCAGGAGTGTAATCGCAGTGTAGGGGCCAGAAGAAGGCAGAGGAGAAGTACAAGGTGTTGGAGAACAAGATGAAGAATGCGGAGGCAGAGAGAGAGAAGGACTAAAGCTGCTCAACAGAAGCTAAACTCTGCTAAAACCAAGGCTGATGCGTTCAGTAAGAAACTCAAGGGGACAACAGGAGGCTGAGTCCCTGGTCCTAGAGGTGGAGGAGTTGAAGAGAGAGCAGGCTGGCAAGCACCGCGTGCAATCCCCTCTCTCGCGTGATGCCTTCTTCGCTCTTTCGGCGGGGGCGTCGTCGAGGGGGGGATGTGTGATGTCACGAGGCTGTGTCCTGGAGGGGACGATTACATCCCCCTGAGGTGGCTACAAACCCAGACAGCTATGCTCCATCTGCTAGTATGGTCGGGAACTCCACCCCTCTATGGCCAATCTTCCCACGGCTGAAACAAATGAGGGCTGATGAGCTGAAGGTTTGGGGAAGTGAAGAACACAGTCTCAACCTGGCTCTGGAGGAGAAGGAGTGCTGCACGATCCACTTCCAGGAGGAATATAAGGATTTGGAGATACTTACCTTTGGGAAATACTCACCTTTGGATATATGCACCGGTGGAAATACGTGTGACATTTAATTTTTGCTGGGTTGTCCACTAGCTGCAACGTGGAGATACAGTAAGACTGGGGAGAAAAGTTATTTGGCGGGGGGAGAGTTATGATTTTGGATGTGGAGGAGACATGTCCCTGAACTTTAACCCTTAAAGCCACCAGAGAACAGTATTGTATTTATACTTTCTTAGTTTCCCAAACCTTTAATAAAATCCTTGTTTTGGTTAACCTGGTCTCCTTGCACTACTTGACAAATCCCGCTGAAAGCTGTGTCGCCTCTCGTACATCACAATAATATACACATACACACATATACACACACATTTACATACATACATCCATATATACACATACATCATCTCCTTTAAAAAAATATATATTTCCCTTTATTACTTTCCAACCCCACCACCCCTTCCCTAAGTAAACTAGTGAACACATGCTTCGCCTCTACTTCCTTATACATACTATATACATTTTATAATCATTTTAAATATTATATTTTGTTTGTTTTTTTCTCCTGAACTTCTTCTACTCTCTCAACCTCTCCGATCATTTTCATGATGTCCATCCGTTTGCTTCTATATGCCATATCTTTCTAACTGTGCTCTTTCACAAAAAGCTCCCAACCTATATAACTTATTATGACACATATGCTTACATTATTAGTTATCTTGTTATTAGTTTTGTTAGTTGTTATTAGTCCCATCCTTCAACTCCATTCAACACCCCATATTATTTCTATTTCCATATATTTTTCCTTATGTATTTTTACCAAAGTTCTAACCTTTCTATTCTCATTGTTTCTACAGATTGTAAATTAAAATAAACATTTTTGCTAAAAGTATTATTATATTATTGATCATTGACTATGATTTTTCAGCACATGTTTGTGTAGATATACATTTTATGTTTTAAATATACAGATTGATGCTCGGAAGTTTACGTTACAGAGTTGGAGTCATTAAAACTAATTTTTTTCAACCACTCCACAAATTTCTTGTTAACAAACTATAGTTTTGCAATCGTTAACATCTACTTTGCATACTCATTTTTCCAACAATTGTTTACACAGATTATTTCACTTATAATTCACTTATCACAATTCCAGTGGGTCAGAAGTTTACATACACTAAGTTGTCTGTCCTTTAAACAGGCTTGAAAATTCCAGAAAATGATGTCCTTTAGAAGCTTCTGATAGGCTAATTGATATCATTTAGTCAATTGAATTACCTGTGGATGTATTTCAAGGCCTACCTTCAAACTCAGTGCCCTCTTTGCTTACATCATGGGAAAATCAAAAGAAATCCCAAACTCAGGAAAAAAAATGTATACCTCCACAAGTCTGGTTCATCCTTGAAGCCATTTCCAAACCCTGAATACCACGTTCATCTGTACAAACTTTGCAATATTAACACCATGACCACGCAGCCGTCATATGCTCAGGAAGGACCTTCTGTCTCCTAGAGATAGCGTGCTTTGGTGCGAAAAGTGCAATCAATCCCAGAACAACAGCAAAGGACCTTGTGAAGATGCTGGAGGAAACTACAAAATTATCTATATCCACATAATCAATATTACATAACCTGGCCGCTCAGCAAAAAACCACTCTCCAAAACCCCAGAAAAATGCCAACTACGTTTGCAACTCAATGGGGACAAAATTTACTTTTTTGGAGAAATGTCCCTCTGGTCTGATGAAACAAAAATAGATCTGTTTCCATAATGATCATCTATGTTTGTAGGAAAAGGGGGTTGCTTGCAACCAAACCCTCCGTGAACACGGGGTTGGTAGCATCATGCTGTGGGGGTGCTTTGCTGGAGGAGGGACTGGTGCACTTCACAAAATAGATGGCATCATGAGGAAAAATTATACATTGAAGCAACATCTCAAGACATCAGTCAGAAGTTAAACTTGATCGCAAATGGTCTTCCAAATGACAATACCCCAAGCATACTTCCAAAGATTGTAGACAAAATGACTTAAGGACAACAAAGTCAAAGGTATTGGAGTGCCATCACAAAGCCCTACCTTCTCAATCCTATGAAAATGTGTGGCCAGAACTGAAAAAGCATATGCGAGCAACGAGCCCTACAAACCTGACTCAGTTACACCTGCTCTGTCAGGATGAATGGGCCAAAAAGCTTGTGGAAGGCTACCCAAAACGTTTGACCCAAGTTAAAACAATTTATGCAATGCTACCAACTACTACATAAACTTCTACCCATGGAATTATAAAAAATAAATATGAAAAAATCATTCTCTCTACTTTATTCTACATTTTCACATTCTTAAAATGAAGTTATCCTAACTACCTAAACAGGGAATTTTTTAGATTAAATGTCAGGAATTGCTTGAAAAACTGAGTTTAAATGTATTTGGCTAAGGTGTATTAAACATCTACTTCAACTTATCACAAACTGTTTTTGCATATTGGTTATTGATTTGACACATTAAAACAGTGTTTTGATATTGTGCTATCCCACTAGCAAAATGTCATTGAAAATACGTTGAAAATAAGACTATGCCCGATTCAATCTCCGTTTTGGTTGAAAGTAAAAGTTTAAAGGATGTATTTTTTAGTCGTTTTTTCACTTGAAAACAACTCCATTGACTACTTGCAGCCTATAAACCAATATAAAATGATAATAAATTAAATTATAAATAATTTGAACAAATTGCAAAAACAAAATTAACCCAATACTACTTCAACCAATCCAGTGCATTTTGTGTTGAAAATGAATTTTTCAAAAATCAACAATGCGTCAAAAGGATTCAACTACTGAAAACTAGAAACAAACAAATGGATCAAACAGATCAATCCCACTTTCTCAAGCTGCACAAAGGCGTGGTGCCTTTTCACACCACCCCCGGCTCTACCAAGGGGCATGCTTGAGGTGGTCTCCCACACGCTCTGCACTATGTCATGTTCTCATGGCCTTGTCGTTCCATTTCTTACTCCTCAACACAAAATAAACACATTTAGTCTCTTATATAAACCCTCAAAGTAATGGATATCATCACTCACCCCCTTTCTTCTGTCATCCATCAACTGCATTAGGTCTGATGCACAAAAGTCACAAATGTGCTCGAATTAGGTTTAGATCTGCTAGGATGGGTTCGGAGTTTGACAGTCTGGGCCGCAGTCCGAATATGCATAAGAATGTAAAGAGATGGGAGTGAATGATGGGGAAATACATTTCTGCACTAACAAAATTTATGCCATCATTAAAGAATGTTGGTCCCAGGAGAAAACTTTACCACTGTTCTGACTGTGGAAAAGTTTTTGTTTCGTCAGGAGTTTAAAGCATCCCACCACACGAGAGAAAAATCTCATAGCTGTGATCAATGTGACAAGAGATACTCTGATAAAAGATCTCTGATTAAACATCAGAAAATTCATTTATGAGGATTTGTTACATGAAATCCATAGATTATGGCCTAATGAATTTATTTCAATTTACTATTTCCTTATAATTATAAAATCTTTGAAATTGTTGTATCATTTTATATTTTTGTTCATATCCAAATTCTTTCTCAAACATGTGTGACAATTTGCACTAATATAGTTAACATAATATAACTTTCCCTTTTGCTCACGTGATGACCTAAGGGACATAAATATTTACCATCCTAAACCATGTGTGACCTCTCCACCTCTCTGCTAGAGGATAAGGATGAATGGATCAATCATCAACCAGTCAATCATATAAAGGGTGTTTGATCACCTAAAATATCCACTTCTCCCACCCATGGACCTATATCTGGATCCAGGGTTGGGTAGGTTGCTTTCTAATGGTCTTTACGTTCTATTACCTTCCAAAAGTGTCATCATACTAACTGTTTGATTCCCCCAAACTCATCTAATCCTCATTACTTTCCAGTTACTTTTAGATCACTTTCTAGTAAAGCATGTGGTGGCCATCATCTGTGGGGATTTTTTCACCGGCTGGACTGGACACCATCGGATAAGATAGACAAGCAAAGATCCTTGATAAAACCTGCTCCAGGCACTCAGGACCCTCAACTGGGCATTCACCTGCTCCAACAGGACACACTTAAGCACACAGCCAAGACAACGCAGGGGGTGGCTTTAGGACAGTCTCTGAATGTCCTTGAGTTCCCACGACCCACTTAATCCGATCAAACATCTCTGAGAACCTAAAATATCCTGTGCAACTCCCCCATCCAACCTGACAGAGTTGAGTGGATTTGCAGAGAGGAGATGGGGGAATCTCCCCAAATTCAGATGTGCCAAGCTTGTAGCGTCATACCAAAGACTCAAGTTGTAATGCTGCAAAGTGCTTCAACAAAGTACTGAGTAAAGAAAATGCTATAGAAAATGTGTGGCCAGAACTGAAAAAGCATGTACGAGCAAAGGCCTACAAACCTGACTCAGTTACACCTGCTCTGTCAGGAGGAATGGGCCAAAAATTCACCCAACTTATTGTAGGAAGCTTGTGGAAGGCTACCCCAAAACGTTTGACCCAAGTTAAAACAATTTAAAGACAATCTACAAATACTAATAATAACTTCTGACCCACTGGGAATGTAATAAAAGAAAAGCTAAAAATAAATAATTCTCTCTACTATTACTTCTGATATTTCATATTATTAAAATAAAGTGTGATCCTAACTGACCTAAACAGATTTTTACTATAGGATTAAATGTCAGGAATTTAAACTGGTTTATGTATTTGGCTAAAGTGTATGTGTAAACTTGTGTGAATGTTTCATCATTACTATCTAACAGCTGTTGTTGGTATGGAAATGTTTTTTACCTTTTTTTTCCCTTTTCAAAGTAATAACTTTGCTAGCTTTTACCATAAATTACCCCATCCTTAACCACACTAACCATATTCTATGCTACTCTACTTATGCTATGCTATGCTAACATAATGCTAACATTAGCTATTCTTTTTTTCCTCAATCACTATCACCTAAAATCAAATGATGAAACCAACGACTGACATTAACATATTCGTTTTTTTCAGTGCAATGTAGAGTTTTTACATTAATCAATATAGCAATGTAACGATTATTGAATTCTGTCAGTTTCCCAAGCTAATTCCCTACCTTTCACACTACACTAATAAGCAGCTCTATGGGCTTCACTAGTCGTAGTGCAGTGTCAGTACTGGCAACGCTGTACTCATCATGTCTTAGCAGGGATCAGATGGTGTCCCAGCAGGGTCAGACAGCCAGGAAGACCAGTCTCACTTGAGCTCAACGTGTGCAGCCCGGTCTAAGGCACTGCGTCCACCAGTGTTGAGGCGTCACTACAGACCAGTGGCGCCAGTGTCTAAGGCCACTGTGTCTCGTCTTGAGGCGTCACCACGGACGAGTGCGCGCCAGTGGTCCAAGCACCCGTTTCAGTGCTTGAGCGTCACTACAGACCCCCTGGTTCGATTCCGGCTGTATCCCCCGTTGATTGGGAGTCCCATAGACGGCGCTCAGTTTTGCGTCGTCCGGTTTGGCAAGTGTAGGCCGTCATTGTAAATAAAATATGTTCTTAACTGACTTACCTAGTTAAATAAAAGATTAATAAATATATAAATAAATGTACACCAAGGTATTTATTTGTCATACCTCATTTTAGGGGGATCAGATGTACGGGTCAGGCGGCCAAGGAAGACCAGGCTGTGATGAGTATATTAATATCTGCAAATACAACACTTTATTCTATCTGTGCAGCAAACACTGACAAGCCAAGAAGCTTCAAAGGTAAAAACTATTTTAAGACAGTCTGACAAAACCTCCAATGTTAATTTACAAACTGTATCAGGGGGTTGATAGAGGCTTTTTCCCATGACACAAAAATATATCCAAACAAAATATGAAAACCTGGTAGAAGCTATTGATGATCCTTAATGGATACAGATATGTTTGAATGCCCAGTCATGTTCATATAATCTCAGACATTTTAAGACCCATCCATAGAGCACGTTACTATGTGCCAGTGAAACCTGAATTACATGCACTCAGAAATGCCAAATTCCTCTGCTGGAATGTAAAACACAAAGGGGATATACAGTAATTACATATTTTATGGTCTTGTGAAGGCTGTGGTGGAATTCTAAAAAAGTATGTACTTTTTATCTCGGCATTTCTACAGATTCTCCCTTCTCCCTGCTTTTTGTTTGCTTGGAAATGTTGATACTGAGACTGTTATCAAAAAACTGTGTAATCAAGCATTTATAGCGACTAGGAAATGCATTGCCATTAATTGGAAGGTTGGTTATCCTCCCACAATGTCACAATGGATGAGAAATTCCATTATTATCCACCAGATTTGATTTATTACGATGAGGGTCTACTGGGCAACTTTCGTAAGGTCTGGATGCCTTATATCAGATACTGGACTACTAAAGGAGTCTGTGTTGAAAAGCTCACGCCCACATCAAGAGATACCTATTTAGGAAATCCCTAGCTGCTGCGACTGCTCAGTCCTGGCCCTGGGGGTCTGCTGTACTGCTCCAGTCCCTGGCCCTTGGTCTGCTGTACAGCTCCCGCCTGGGGGTCTGCTGGGCTGCTCAGTCCTGGCCAGGGGGTCTGGCTGGGCTGCTCAGTCCTGGCCCTGGGGGTCTGCTGGGCTGCTCAGTCCTGCCTGGGGTCTGCTGGGCTGCTCAGTCCTACAGCCCCTGAGGGGTCTGCTGGGCTGTTCAGTCCTGCCCTGGGGGGTCTGCTGGGCTGCTCAGTCCTGTGGTCTGCTGTACTGCTCAGTCCTGGCCCTGGGGGTCTGCTGTACTGCTCCTGGCCCTGGAGGTCTGCTGGGCTGCTCAGTCCTGCCCTGGGGTCGCTGTACTGCTCCTGCCCTGGGGGTCTGCTGGGCTGCTCAGTCCACCTTCTGCTGGGCTGCTCAGTCCTGGCCCTGGGGGTCTGCTGTACTGCTCAGTCCTGCCTGGGGGTCTGCTGTATTCTCAGTCCTGCCTGGGGTCTGCTGGGCTGCTCAGTCCTGCTGGGGTCTGCTGTACTGCTCCAGTCCTGCCCTGGGCTTCTTGTCCCGCCCTGGGGTCTGCTGGGCTGCTCAGTCCTGGCAGCCTGGGGTCTGCTGTACTGCTCAGTCCTGGCCCTGGGAGTTCTGCTGTACTGCTCCCGGCCCTGGGGTCTGCTGGGCTGCTTAGTCCTGGCAGCCTGGGGGTCTGCTGGGCCCTGCTCAGTCCTGGCCCTGAGGGTCTGCTGGGCTACACAGTCCTGCCCTAGAGGGGGTCTCTGAGCTGCTCCAGTCCTGACTGGGGGTCTGCTAGGCTATTCAGTCCTGGCCCTGGGGGTCTGCTGGGCTGCTCAGTCCTGGCCCTGGGGTCTGCTGTACTGCTCAGTCCTGGCCCTGGGGGTCTGCTTACTGCTCCTGGCCCTGGAGGTCTGCTGGGCTGCTCAGTCCTGCCTGGGGGTCTGCTGTACTGCTCCTGGCCCTGGGGTCTGCTGGGCTGCTATCCCGCCAGTAGGGGTCTGCTGGGCTGCTCAGTCCTGGCCCTGAGGGTCTGCTGTACCTGCTCAGTCCTGGCCCTGGGGGTCTGCTGCTTACTGCTCAGTCCTGGCCCTGGGGGTCTGCTGGGCTGCTCAGTCCTGGCCCTGAGGGTCTGCTGTACTGCTCAGTCCTGGCCCTGGGAAGGTCTGCTTCTGCAACAGTCCCGGCCCCTGGGGGAGTCTGCTGGGCTGCTCAGTCCTCTGGGTCTCTGTACTGCTCAGTCCTGGCCCTGGGGAGTCTGCTGGGCTGCTCAGTCCTGGCCCTGGGGGGGTCTGCTGGGCTGCTCAGTCCTGCCTGAGGTCTGCTGTACTGCTCAGTCCTAGCCCTGGGGGGTCTGCTGTACTGCTCAGTCCTGGCCCTGAGGGTCTGCCAGGCTGCTCAGTCCTGGCCTGGGGGTCTGCTGTACTGCTCAGTCCTGGCCCTGAGGGTCTGCTGGGCTGCTCAGTCCCTGCCTAGAGTCTGCTTACTGTTGGTTGTCACTCTTCTCAAAACCAATAATAACGTTTCACCTCTAACATCCTAAAGCTATGAGTAGAAGATGTGTTGGTTTGGAGCGCTGCAGGGCGGTGGACCCCCAGGGGGTACAGGACATCCTAAAGAGCTCTACAGTACTATTAGAGCAGTATTGTGATTCACATCCGGTCTCGAGACCAAAGTATTGAGATGTCTCGGTCTTATATAATATATATCCATTTGCCCTTTTATCCGCACTTACATCTGTACTCATTCATTTTTTACTCATGCTGTCCCGAGGATCAACCCACTCTCTTCAAGCGCCGTGCTCTACTACTTCAGAGCTACAGAGGACCGGTGTCGATACATTTATACTCTGAATTGACTCGATTTTCGACGGTGAACTCCCAGCCCAACCACATTGAAAACTCATCATTATCAGCTTCCATTTAGTCAGTCATAAACCCAAAACTTATCCCAGGCCAAATATTACACTCCTTCATTATACATTAATATCTTATCAGCGTTATCTAGCATAGACTTGTTTGATCAGTGGTGAACCTATAGGCCTTCAGTGGTGACAGTGGTAACTAAGCCTTCTTCAGTGGTGACAGTGGTGAACCTATAGCCTTCAGTATTGTTTTCCAGTGGTGAACCTATAACTTCAGAGTGTGATGTTCGTATTCTAGAAAGAACGCTCCTAATACCAAACTCATGTAGGAGAGTTCACTTTTGTAAACCCAAAGGCCCAGTGGTGTGAAGTGGAGGCTCTCCTGTATAACCGTAGGCCCAAAGCCGGTGGTGTAGTGGAGGCTCTACGCAGGTATAGGCACCTAAACCCAAAGGGAGCCAGTGGTGTAGTGGAAGGCTCTACGCGAGGTATAGCCTAAACCCAAAAGGGCCAGTGGTGTAGTGGAGGCTCTACGCAGGTATAAACCTAAACCCAGGTGGTGTAGTAGAGCTCTCACCTGAGGTATACCAGTAAACCCAAAGGGCCAATTTGTAGTGAGGCTCTCACTTAAATATAAACCATTAAACCCAAAGCCGGTGGTGTAGTGGAGGCTCTACGCAGGTATAAACCGTAAACCCAAAGGGCCAGTGGTGTAGTGGAGGCTCTTCGCAGTACTAGCCTAAACCCAAGGGCCAGTGGTGTAGTGGAGGCTCTACGCAGTATAAACCGTAAACCCAAAGGGCCGGTGGTGTAGTGCTTCCAGTATAAACCTAAACAGGGCCGGTAGTGTAGTAGAGGCTCTCCAGTATAAACCTAAACCCAAAGGGCCAGTGGTGTAGTGGAGCTATACCATATAAACCGTAAACCCAAAGGGCCAGTGGTGTAGTGGAGGCTCTACGCGATATAAACCTAACCCAAAGGGCCGGTGGTGTAGTGGAGGCTCTACCTTGTACATACCTAAACCCAAAGAGGCCAGTGGTGTAGTGGAGGCTATACGCAGAGTATAAACGTATGCAACCCACTTCCTTTTTCAGTGAGCGTTACGTAATACTCATTGGTTAATCCCTACTGATTCATGTGATAGTAATGTAGTGAGAGGAATCGACTTATCATTCTTGTATTCCTTACTTACACCTGTGTTATTCCCTATTCTAAAATATTACATTTTTCCCTCATCAATCTACACACAATACCCCCATAATACAAACAAAAACAGTTTTAAAAAATGTGTGTGCAAATGTATTAAAAATTTAAAAAAAAAAAACAGTACATATTCAACCCTTTGCTATGAACTTCGAGGGAAATTGAGCTCAGGTGCATCCTATTTCCATTGATCATCCTTGAGATGGTTCTACAACTTGATTAATCCACCTGTTAAATTCAATTGTTTTGCCATGATTTGAAAAGGCACACACCTGTCTATATAAGGTCCCACAGTTGACAGTGCATGTCAGAGCAAAAACCAAGCCATAAGGTCGTATTTCCTGAGCTCAGAAACAGGATTGTGTCGAGGCACGGATCCCGGTGAGAGGGTAACAAAACATTTCTGCAGTTAGGTCCCCAAGAACACAGTGGCCTTAATGGAAAGTTTGAACCACCAAACTCTTCCTAGAGCTGGCCACCCACGGCCAAACTGCCCAGGCAATCAGGGAAAAAGCATTGAAAGGGTCCCCAAAGAACACATCATTCTTAATGAAGAAGTTTGAACCACCAGGAGCTCTTCCTAGATAGCCACCCGGCCAAACTGTACAATCAACCTTGGTCAGAAATACCAAGAACATAAATCCTCTGAAAAAGCTCCAGTTCCTCTGTGGAGATGGAACTTTCCAGAAGGACAACCATCTCTGCAGTTGGTTGGTCTCTACAGTACTCCACCAATCAAGCCCTTTATGGTAGGTGCCGAGCCCAGGCACTCCTCAGTAAACGGCAAATGACAGCCAAGGTTGCCAAAAGGCACCTAAAGGACTTTCAGACCATGAGAAACAAGATTCTCTGGTCTGAATAAAATTAAAATAACTCTTTGGCCTGAATGCCAGCGTCACGTCTGGAGAGCCTGGCACCATTCCTACGGTGAAGGCATGGTGGTGGCAGCATCATGCTGTGGTGATGTTTTCAGTGGCAGGGACTGGGAGACTAGTCAGGATCGAGGGGAAAGATAGCGAACGTACGAGATCCTTTTCACATGTTTCATTATTATTATTATTTTTAAAAAAGAAATTGTGATATCCAATTGGTAGTTACAGTCCCACGTGCGGACTCGGGGGGGGGCGAGGTGGGAGCCATGCGTCCTCGAGCACGACCCGCCAGCCCCTGCTTCTTGACACACTGCTCGCTTAACGGGAAGCCAGCCCCCCGATGTGGAGCACCTACAGCTGGTGACCTGAAGTCGCGTCATCGTCCTGACCGCACAAGGAGTCGTGCACGCGATGGACAACACAATACCATCCTCCCTAACCCGACTGGGCCAATTGTATACAGGTCTCCCAGTCGCGTGGCTGCATTACAACCCGGGATCAACCCCGGATCTGTAGTGATACCTCTAGCACTGGTAATGCCTTGAACCGCTGCGCCACTCGGGAGGCCCACAGAGAGATCACTTGATGAAAATCTGCTCCAGAGCGCTCAGGACTTCGGTCTCTGAATGTCCTTGAAGTGGCCCACGGAAACCCGGACTTGAACCCGGTTCGAACATCTCTGGAGATTCTGAAAATAGCTGTGTTTTAACACTCCCCATCCATAAAAATGTATGGAATGGGAAGGTGTCTGAATACTTTCCAGAATATTTAGGGTTAGGGTTAGGGTTGCTGTCAGTTCCACTTTAAATGCAACAATGTTTCACACACAGAGTTATTTTTTCAAAGAGATGGCTAACAACAGCAAACATGCTGCAATAAAAAACACAGTTCCCCTCTTGAGATGATGATCATTTTGAAACTTAACTTCTTGTTGAAGTACTTGAGTGGCCCAGCCGGCTCCCAGGACTTGAACCCGATCGAACATCTCTGGAGATATCCCAGAAATAGCTGTGCAGTAGCGCTCGCCATCCAACCTGATATAGCTAACAAAATTAGCAACAACATCCTCTTTGATAGCACCTGCTGCAGCATGCAAACTAGCCGACAACAAAAGCTAGCTAGCTAGACGGTGGAAAAGCTTATTGCTCATGTGCAGTACCTGTTGCCTTCAAGAAGGCAGAGGTTTTTGTAACGTTCCCACCCATTAAGTCAAAATTTTGATTGGTTGATTCTACACTGTCACTCCAACATTTTCCCCCTAATACAGTTGAATGGCAGATGCCTTCTGTTGGCTTCCCATTACCCCTGACCAATGGCTGACTTTGCCAGCTGGGTGCTCTCCCCAAACCAGAAAATAATATTTTTATCTCTTCAGTGTTAACGATTCCTTTCCAACAAAAGCTGCAGAGATTAAATCAAACATCACTGAAAAATAATATAATTATAATTATAATTTAAATGTTAGCCCTTCTCTGAAGGCGTAGAAGGCCCATTGTTCATGTGTTTGGATTAGTCTGTCATTTTTATCCCAAAGCATGCATTTTTTCACTAATCTGAATGTCTAAAGAATCCATATGTTGTTCTGAAATATGAACACACAGAAATACTGACATTTTGGACTCTTATTATAGTGGTGATTTGACAAAATTTCAATCATGGTCTTGAATTGACTCATGGTCTTGGCTTCGTCTCGGACCCCTTGTCCCCCTCCCGGTCTAAGTCTTGGCTGCAGGTCTCGACCCCTTCCCCCCCTCCCGGTCTTGGCCGGTCTCGACCCCTTGTCCCCCTCCCGGTCTCGGTCTTGGCTTCGGTCTCGACCTTCCCATCTCCGGTCCTCGAGTCTTGGCTTCGGTCTCGGACCCCTTGTCCCTCTCACGGTCTCGGTCTTGACTCGTCTCGACCCCTTGTCCCCACTGGTCTCGGTCTTGACTCGATCTCAACCCTTGTCCCCCTCCGGTCTCGGTCCTCGGACCCCTTGTGTCCCCCTTCCGGTCTCGGTGTACTTCAGTCTCAGCCGGTCTTTCGAAAATGTGCAAGAATTGAAGGTGCCAACAAATGTTATAGTCATCATAACAATATTTTACTGTCATATACAAAACTCAGGTCCTCCCTAACTAGCGCGATAACCCGCTCTTTTCAGCTTCTCCTACCTAATAACACAACCACACCACAGATAAACAATGAGCCAGATATTTCACCTGATGTATAAATATTTAAGCATCAGTTGACATTTCAAACTCACTACCAAATATAGTGATGAGAGGAAGCTGATTGGCGGGAAGAGATGGAGATCGGAGTCAACATTCTACATTTTCTCCCTCGATTAAACATTTAATCTCAATACGTTTTATGTTTCCAAAACTAGATTCTATAATAAACACAGAAGGAAGGAAGTGGCCGGCAGTGGGAGAAGATGGAGCAGAGATGGATTTTGTCCACTTAATTATGCTAATTTTCTCTTAGAGTGACGTTTTGATCTCTTCAATACAGTTTTCTATTTTCAAAACTAGAATCTGTGTCAAACAGAGTGACTTTGTAGACTTTAACCTTTGCCAAAGTTTCTAATAATTGTGTTGTTTAAGAAGGAGTGCAGGCGAATTGAGTTATTACGGAGTAGGCGTTCCCCTAACGGAATAATGCAAATAAATGCTAAACGCGCCAATAGGAGCTCTCTTGCTCTAGCCTTCTCACCCCACCTCCTTGCTTGTTCTGCCCACTACAGTTAATTTGCTCCCATTGGAGCTGACAGCCTCTGGTCTATCTTGGGTTAGTTCAAGTCTTT
>NW_025535691.1:0-85419 GCF_020615455.1 Coregonus clupeaformis | reverse complement strand
TGCTATTTCCGATTCAATTTATGGCACCTGTCTTGGAGCTAAATGGTATTGTAATGTACTCATTGTGAACATGTGATCTGATCAGCCTTTTATGTTATGTATATGTAAATTAAATGTAATAAGCAGGAGCTGAAGCATTCTGGGAGTGATAAGCGTGTCTTGTTGAGGGAGTATCAAAGGTATTGAATTACTGAGAAAACAATAAATAATCTGACAAATCAAAAGGGGAGAAGCCTGACAGAGAGAGAGAGAGAGAGAGAGAGAGAGAGAGAGAGAGAGAGAGAGAGAGAGAGAGAGAGAGAGAGATATGGACGGACAGGGATAGAGAAAATAGCGATTCTGCTGTGGCACAGGCCGGTTATCATTAATAGTGGAGTTGGAGGGCTATCTGCTGTGTCCATATGCCTCTGTACTGTACCTCTTTAGCATTATCGTATGTAATATGCAGAACTTAGATGAGGACTTCATTCTCTTGGGGTTGTTTGTCTTAGGAGTCATGGTGTCCTGGGTTCCATCCCTGCAAGGAACGATGTATTCCCGGCAATTAGCTACAATATTGAAAGACTAATGAGGCTGTTGGTTGCATCCTTCTTGTGACATACAGTCCCTTACCAGCTTTATAACTGATCTAAACCGATGCAGGAGGGGATCTCCTCTAACAAATCATATTACAAACCAATAACAGCATAAACATTCATTCTTCACAGAGATAAGAATGTAATGTTGACTGGTATGGAGGGGTCTCTTGCAAAAATTATCATGGCAACCCCATTTATGAATTACACAATGCTAATGTTGAATGCTTCAATTCATCAAGTTCTGATGGGGGAATTGTGTGGCACAAAATAGGTGGCAGAGACGGTGACAGTACTATGGAGCTCATAGACTCAGACGATAGGCTCTATCAGTCCTAGAGCAAGCAGGCTGACATGAATTATCACTCCTTACCAGAGCCTGTACCCTGGACCCACCTAGCCAGTGTCAGCCACTTACCACCCAAGGAGCAGAAACTCATAAAGGGCTAAAGTGCAAAACCATCAACCAAGCAAAAGGAATTCAACAGACAGTCCACTACGCAGAACATACTGTAGAAGTCAGATAAACATGTGAAAACTAATTCAGCAAATATCACTTTACAGAATAGGACTTTTTAATGCTGAATTGAGTATGGCAAGTCATAGAAAATTGTAGGCAGAGGATGATCCATGTGTCACCCTCTAGTGTACAAATGTGCCTGAGTGAAAATAAGTGTTGTCTATATGGGTTGCAGTCTCCTCCTTCCTCCAGTGTTGCCAGTAAAGCCTGAGTTCTGAACATGACAACAATTAGGAAGAAAACAAAAGCAACAAACAATGCCATTTTATTTTATTTAGAGATTGAAGTCCTCCCAGTTGGTATCACACATTGTCATCAGCAATCATTAACAGTATTCAGCAATGATAATTAAAATGTGAAGAACATGGGCTGATGTCTCGTTAGTGTATCAGACAGACCAGTGGGTGGTGGCCTTCATAACCATAACTATCAATTCATCTACTCAACTGACCAGTTCTACTTAACATAAAGTTAATCTCAAAGCATGAGTTGCAATATAGGAGGTCAATACACAATAACACAACGAGAGACAGGCTTTAGCAGCTCATATTAATTGTTTGTCTGGCTGATGATGGTGCTGTAAACAGATAGGCATAGAAGGTCTGGAATAAGGAAATCCCACCCAACCAGTCTCCCCCATCTCCTCTCTTTCTCTGATCCCATAACATAGGAGCTGCCAGGACTGGGGTCATCATACTATAACCTTTCAGCTTTGGGCTACAGTAATCATATAAAGTCCTGGAACACTACAATGGGAGCAGAGAGAGAGGGAAGAGAGAAGGAACAACCAAAAAGGTCTCTAGATAGAAAAGAGTCTCTGCTGTGTGAGTGGTGACAGACAGCAGCATTGGTCTGAGTGATCACGGTTAGACGATGGTGGGAATTGAGATCTACAGGATGGCACAAGGTGGGCGATTTCTGGTCCACTTCTCCACTTGCTTGCCATCATATGTGTTCTGGAGAGCGTCCCTGACCTGAAGGGGCATACACATTGTTGAGACCATTTGCGTCAATTTCACAACATTTGTGTCAATTTCAGTGAACAAACTGGCTGAAGTTGACCGTTCTGCAACTTCAGAGGAGAACGCTTCCGGTACTCACATCCTTTTCCATGGGGAAGCCACCTGTTTCCAGCTTGGAGAAGACCAGCTCCCCGTTGATCTCCAACTCAAAGCTGCCTGTAGAAACAACAGCATCACACTTATCTTCAAAACAATATGTAGGTTCAACCTTGACAGACACATACACAAAACAGGTGTGAAAACTGGTATTTTACCAAAAGAATAGGTAAATATTACAACATTTGCACAATACATTTCACTGTAGCCACTGTGCTTCTGCATCTGCATTGCTTGCTCTTTGGGGTTTTAGGCTGGGTATCTGTATAGCACTTTGTGACAGCTGCTGATGTAAAAAGGGCTTTATAAAATAAATGTGATTGATTGGGTATCCAGCTGACCTTTTCGTCCTACAAAGCCTGACACCTCCGCCTCAGGAAACCCCACAGCGACAGCCTGCTGAAGTTTCTTGTAGCGGGGCTCGTACCCTCATTGGCCACTAAAACAGTGATAAGAAAACCAAAACAGTGATGAATAATTAAAACAGCATAAAATATCAACATACAGACTCAACCTGAGTGTTAAAAGGTATGGCAGTTGCCATATTTCCATATAATTTCCATAGTTTCCGGCCTCCATAAAACAAACGCATCCTCCCAAATTTAAATTAATATAAACCTACCAGTATTCCACTCTGATCTGCACCACACCCATGGCTTTTGACTCAGATTCTTCTTCTCACTCCTTTCTTCTTGAATGTGCTTCGCTGATGTAAAGGTGTTTTGCCTGGCTGACTGAGGTGGGAGGAGTAAGAAACCTCAATATGAAAACACAATAGGAGCAATCGTAACCTGCCTCCTTAGTCATGAGTAAGTCTAAAAAGGGTATATTAGAATACAGGTTTACTGTCCCAGGTAGGGTTGGGACAGTGATCAACTGAAACAGACAAGTTACTAGATGATAGTTAACTGTTTTTTCAGGTAAAACAAACAATGAAACATTGCAAAAACAAAAACCATTGACAATCAAGTCTCCAAAGGCTCATCATCCTGAGTTATTTCAAGTTTCTATCCTGTTCTTCAGTAATGGATAAGTTCTAGAAAAACATTGAAACGTGTATTGAGACAATAATATAGCTGGGCAGGGTATTGGATTCCATGTGTGTACTGAGTCAAGACCATAACATGAAGGAACAACACCTCCACAAAATGTAATATCAGAGAGGATCTATTCCTACTCAGAGTGAGTTGGAAACATTTCAGTTAGCAGAAGTACATAACTAGCTTGATGGCAGTGGTATTTTGAACTTAACACCAGCCAATTCAGGAAGAAAAATGAAATTTAAATTGCAATTGTCTTCAAACTCTATTCAATGTGGAATTATAATTTCAGTGTACTTCCTGAATGTAATTAATTAAAATGAAATTGACTCCAACCCTGCTTAACACATTCAATACAGGAAAAAACACTCGGACTCACTATACTGTAGCCAGTCAACAGGGTTTGATCAATGAAGATGCAATGTATGAAACTTACCAAGATGCTTCTTGCTCCAAAGGCTCTTCTCTTCCTGCTGCGGTTGTCATGGCTGGCTGTGTTGACATTACAGCGTGGGTGTAGCCAACAGCACACAAACACCTGTTCCCCCTATAGAATGATCACATGACAGTGGTATTAGATGTCTGAATGTGAGCAACAACAAGAGAGTAATTACTGAGACTTACCTGAGTAACACACCTGAGGTGCTTTGTTGCCATGGGGATGTACTGTAAGAACAGTTCAGACCTGTGAATGAGCCAATACTCTAATAATAACATGTTAGTATGTTGTTACATAGCACTTTAGATTTCAATTGTTTTTCCATTCTTATGGAGTTGAGTAGTTATTACTGAAGTGAAACAAAGAAGAAAAAACATATGTTAAGTCGTTTTGAACATGACACGTTAAGAAAGACAATACTAACATATTTATGCAGTTAAATAATCCTTAATTTTATTTTGTGATAGAAGTTCTCCCAATGGGTATTATACTTGACAGCCCTGGGCAACGGGAAAAATAATATTCAGAGATGATATTCAATAAACTGTGCGCATAAACAGATGCTGATGAGGTGTCGTTAGTGATAGACAGACCAGTGAGAGATGGCCTTCAAAACAACTAAGGATTTATCTACTTGCAAGGTCAGCTCTACTAATAGTAAAGCTGATCATATATAAAAGCCACAGAGTCAATGAAAATGCATTATCTATGATTCAGTGGCAGTATACAGGTTTGGCTACTACGGTGTTTCTCACGTTTCGGCTAAAGAGAACAGTTCAAAACAGAAACCTAGTTCACTGTTAAAGACACTGCCTGGAATGCTCCAGGCAGATTAGCTATAAAATGGACAAAAAATAATAATATATATTACATCCAAGTTCCGATAGAGATACACTAGTTTTAAAAATAAACAAAAGTTGTAATGACAGAACGGACACACAAAAAACCTTGTAAAAAGTATAAGTTTCCACCTAGTTTAAAGTGTCTCCATTTCATAGACTTTAGAACACATCTTATTAAATCAATTGACAAACATTGCATTGACAGTGACAGGTTTAAGCAGCACGTTCATCAGCATAGTAGGGTACAGGATACAAGTTGTGAAACAGGGCTTATGACGCTTAGAGCTTTAATAATTTTCACAGAGGGCTGAAAATAATTTAGCTCCTTCCCTTCTTGAGAGGAATTAGAACAATCAGGCAGTAACTGTCTGCCAGGCAATGAGGCTTTCGGAATATAACAGGGTGTCCCTCCCAACCCGTTTGCCCCTCCATCTTACGGTCTCCTCCCTTTCTCTGATCCCATAACATAGGAGCTACCAGGACTGGGGTTATCATACTATAAACCTTTCAGCTTTGGGCTACAGTAATCATATAAGTCCTGGAACACCGCAATGAGAGCAGAGAGAGAGGGGAGAGAGAAGGTACAACAAAACCTTACGACAGGTTGTACTCTAAATCAAAGACAGCGGCTTCAGTGGTCTTAGTCCAACTCTGCTAGTGTAGTTTCAACAGAGAGTTGTGTCACCCTCATGCCCGGTTAGTGCAAAGGCTGAGTGAGTGATGACAGTGGCAGTGATGGGAGTGCAGCGTCCTGTCTTCAGCATGCTGCTGTCAGGAGAGGCCAGGGTTGGAGGATAGAAGGAGAGGAGATCTACAGGATGACACAAGGCGGGCGGCTCTTGGTGATCTTCTCCACTGGCTTGCCATCATGGGCTTTCTGGATAGCGTCCATGACCTGCAGGGGGATAAGACATCTTGTGTCAATGGCGCTAGTCATTGGCAGTTGACACACAGACAGTGGGTCAGACATTAAAATGCCAGCTTTGTAAGAACTTAACAACTTACGTCGTCTTCATATGGGAAGCCGCTTGTTTCAAGCTTGGAGAAGACTACTTTCCCATTGATCTCAATCTCAAAACTGCCTGCAGAAACGAAAGCATAAAATCAAGGCAAAACAATGTAGTCTTTGAGACTAAAGTAGAGACATACACTCACAAGCCAGTTTATTAGGTACCCCACCCTGTTCACGAAAATGGTTAACTCCTACAGACAGTGAGTCACGTGGCTGTGGATTGCTATATAAAGCAGGCAGACCAGCAGAGGCATTCAGTTACTGTGTGATTGAATGGGCAAAACGAGTTACCTAAGTTACTTTGAGCATGGTATGATTGTCGGTGCCAGACACGTCAGATCCAGCATCTCAGAAAATGCCGCCCACCTGGGCTTTTCACACACAAGTGTCTAGGGTTTCCCGAGAATGGTGCAAAAAACACAAAAATCCAGTTAGCGGCAGTCTTGTGGGCTAAAACAGCTAATTGATGAGAGATCAAAGGAGAATGGCAAGAATCGTGCAAGTTAACAGGCAGGCCACAAACAGACAAATAACGGCACAGCACAACAGTGGTGTGCAGAACAGCATTTTAGAACGCACATCTCATTGATCCTTGTCACGGATGGGCTATTGCAGCAGACAACCACACCGGGTTCCACTCCTATCAGCTAAACACAAGAAGAAACGGCTCCAGTGGGCACGCGATCTCCAACACTGGACAATTGAGTAGTGGAAAAACGTTGCCTGGTCCAACGAATCCCGGTTCCTGATGGTAGAGATTTGGCGTAAGCAGCATGAATCCATGGACCAATCCTTCCTGGTGTCAACGGTACAGGCTGGTGGCGGTGGTGTACCACGGTCAAATCTGCAGCAACTGCATGATGCCATCAGTGTAGACCAGCATCCCTATGGAATGTTTCCGACTTGAATAATTAATTCCCCGAAGAATTCAGGCTGTTCTGGAGGCAAAGGGGGGGGGGGGGGGTCCAACCCAGTACTAGATGTATACCTAATAAACTGTCCAGTGAGTATATCGCTACACAGAGGAGAGAATGTGTAGCTATGTCAAAATACTTCACATTAGTACTGTGTCCTTCCCAACACTGTACGTACCTGCATTGTCTGTAGTAGGCTATGTCGAAAGGACCAACTTACCTTGCCTTCCTACGAAGCCTGACACCTCCGCTTCAGTGAACTCCGCGATTACAACCCGCGCGAGCTCCTGATAGCGGGGCTCGTACCCTCATCCACCGCTAAAGACAACGACAAAACAAAAACATGACTTAGTGATCAATAATTAACCCTAAAGTGGTTGGGGGGAAATGTCCAACAATGTTTAAGGTAAACATTCACCAACTAACGTTAGCTAGCATAAAACACAGCCCGTTTCATAATCAATGTGTGGGTACTATCTGTGCTATGAAGGTGGCTAGTTCGAACTGCTAGCTAGTACTGTAGCTAGCTAGCTAAAACGCATGGGAGCTGCTTAGAAAAAAAGGCGAATAATCCAATAAATGGAAAATAAACATACCAGTATTCGACTTTGACTTGCACACCCATGGCTGTTGAAGAAGCTAGCTAGCTTGCTAGTTCCTTCTTCTCGATACGCTGATTCTGGTTTGACCTAGAGACACAATTGTGTAACACAGATGCTAAAAAGGCTAACTAGCTAGCTAAAGCGTATGAGCAGAGAAATGCTTTCGATTGATGTAAAAAGAGGTGGGAGGAGCGAGAAAAAGCAGGAAGAAAAAATACTAGCAGGGACCTGTTCCAATACTTTTGAAATGCATCCATCCTTTCCCTTTCTTCTTCCCTTCTATGGGATTATTGATCCGTTTGAATGGCAAATACTATAGACATATAGGTGAGGTTTGGGGCGTTATTGATCACACTACAATGAACAATCCAACTTTGTAGCAAAAAAACGATTGCAGTAGTAGTATTTTAAAACAATGGACAATTGTCTGTCCACCGCATAGTTTGCCATTTTGTTTATAGGAATGCAGTCAAAATTAATGTTTGGTATGCAAGATTGCATGAATTTAAGTTTAATAATTTACTTACCTGAATCAAACTGCACCCATTCATTAAGAAATGCTTAACAACATGATTTATATACTGCCTCTCAGTCATTGGCAAGTCGACATAGGATAATAACTGTACAGATGTACTGCATCAATGACAAAGGTGGGCTGGGCAGATGACAAACTCAGACGGATGAGTTATGTCATAAAGTTGGGTCAATAAAGACCAGCCTAACTATTTTTCTTCCTTATCTTTTACTATTGCAAGGCATGCTGACCCAGAGGTGTGGCTTGTAGCTGTCTCTTTAACTGCAATAAATGGCTGGCTCCTTACTTATGCTGCATTCATAACCAAGTGGGAAGGTAGTATTTACCACATATAGGACTGGTACAAATCCAGTTGAATCAAATCAAATCAAATGTTATTTGTCACATACACGTGTTTAGCAGATGTTATAGTGGGTGTAGCGAAATGCTTGTGCTTCTAGCTCCGACAGTGCAGTAATATCTAACAAGTAATATCTAACAATTTCACAACATAAACCCAATACACACAAAACTAGTAAGGAATGGAATATAAGAATATATACATATATGGACAAAGCGGCATGGACTAACATACAGTAGAATATTATAGAGTAGAATGCAGTATATACATATGCGATGAGTAGTACAAAATATGTAAACATTATTAAAGTGACTAGTGTTCCATTTCTTAAAGTGGCCAATGATTTCAACAGGCAGCAACAGCCTCTAATGTGCTAGTGATGGCTATTTAGCAGTCTGATGGCCTTGAGATAGAAGCTGTTTTTCATTCTCTCGGTCCCAGCTTTGATGCACCTGTACTGACCTCGCCTTCTGGATGATAGCGAGGTGAACAGGCAGTGGCTCGGGTGGTTGATGTCCTTGATGATATTTTTGGCCTTCCTGTGACATTGGGTGCTGTATGTGTCTTGGAGGGAGGGTAGTTTGACCCCGGTAATGCGTTCGGCAGACCGCACCACCCTCTGGAGAGCCCTGCAGTTGCGGGCGAAGTGTGCAGTTGCAGTACCAGGCGGTGATACACCCGAAAGGATGCTCACAATTGTGCATCTGTAAAAGTTTGTGAGGGTTTTAGGTGCCAAGCCGAATTTCTTCAGCCTCCTGTTGCGCCTTCTTCACCACACTGTGGAGGTATGTCACAAGGTGGACCATTTCAGTTTGTCAGTGATGTGTACATCAAGGAACTTGAAGCTTTCCACCTTCTCCAAATCAAATAAAATTGTATTTGCCACATGTGCTGAATACAACAGGTGTGGACCTTACAGTGAAATGCTTACTTACAAGCCCTTAACCAACAATGCAGTTTTAAGAAAATAAATAAAGTGTTCAATAAAAAATAGATAAGTAAAAAATAAAAATAGCAAATTATTAAAGAGCAGCAGTAAAATAAAATAACAGTAGGGAGGCTACAGGGGGCACCGGTACAGAGTCAAAGTGCGGGGGCACCGGTTAGTCGAGGTAATTGAGGTAATATGTACATGTGAGTAGAGTTAAAGTGACTATGCATAGATAATAAACAGAGTAGCAGCAGCGTAAAAGATGGGGTGGGGTTGGGTAGGGGGACAATGCAAATAGTCCAGGTAGCCATGATTAGCTGTTCAGGAGTCTTATGGCTTGGTGGTAGAAGCTGTTAAGAAGCCTTTGGACCTAGACTTGGCTCCGGTACCGCTTGCCCGTGCCGGTAGCAGAGAGAACAGTCTATGACTAGGGTGGCTGGAGGCTGACAATTTTTGGGGGCCTTCCTCTGACACCGCCTGGTAGTAGAGGTCCTGGATGGTAGGGAAGCTTGGCCCCAGTGATGTACTGGGCCGTACGCACTACCCTCTGTAGTGCCTTGCGGTCGGAGGCCGAGCAGTTGCCATACCAGGCGGTGATGCAACGGTCAGGATGCTCTCGACAGTGCAGCTGTATAACTTTTTATGAATCTGAGGACCCATGCCAAATCCTTTCAGTCTCCTGAGAGGGAATAGGCTTTGTCGTGCCCTCTTCACGACTGTCTTAGTATGTTTGGACCATGATAGTTTGTTGGTGATGTGGACACCAAGGAACTTGAAGCTCTCAACCTGTTCAACTACAGCCCCGTCGATGAGAATAGGGGTGTGCTCTGTCCTCTTTTTTTCCCCTGTAGTCCACAATCATCGCCTTTGTCTTGATCACGTTGAGGAGAGGTTGTTATCCGGCACCACACGGCCAGGGTCTCTGACCTCCTCCCCATAGGCTGTCTCATCGTTGTCGGTGATCAGGCCTACCACTGTTGTGTCGTCGGCAAACTTAATGATGGTGTTGGAGTCATGCCTGGCCATGCAGTCATGAGTGAACAGAGAGTACAGGAGGGGACTGAGCACGTACCCCTGAGGGGCCCCCGTGTTGAGGATCAGCGTGGCAGATGTGTTGTTACCTACCCTTACCACCTGGGGGCGGCCCATCAGGAAGTCCAGGATCCAGTTGCAGAGGGAGGTGTTTAGTCCCAGGGTCCTTAGCTTAGTGATGAGCTTTAAGGGCCCTCCAACTGGTAATTACTAGTGGGAAGCTTGTCTGTCATCCCTGAGCTTCGACTTCTCCCACATGCTGAACTCTGACCTCACCAATTAAGGAAATTACCTTGATACCAGAATTTTCGGCAGTATTTTATTTTACCTTTATTTTATCAGTGAGACTTTTACAGATTAGCCCTGAATTACATAAATTACAGAAAATACACACATCAAAATATAAATACAAAATGCAAGCAGAAAGAAAGAAAAACACGGTCATAAAAAACAAACACATTCATCAGTAATAAGGTCCTCCATCAGCTTTCTGAATTGGCCTAGAGGCACCAGAACATAAAATGTAAGAACATTTTGAAGATTGTTCCACAAATAAGGTGCAAGAAGCTGATTTACCTAACTCAGTAGAGACCAAAGGAATTTCCAGAGTTAGCCATCCCTGAGACCGGGTGTGATAGCTCTTATGTCTAAAGTTTAGTTATGATGTTAGGTACAGTGGGAATTTTTGTAAAAGGGCTTTGTAAATGAAAACATAGCAATATATCAACCTACGTGACATCAAAGAGGGCCAACCAACTTTCTGGTAGAGAATGCAGTGATGAGTACTAAAATTGTCACCTGTAATAAAGCGCAGTGCGCTATGATAAACTGCATCTAACAGCTTTAATGAAGTGGCAGCTGCGTTCATATAGATGATGTTGCCATAGTCTAGGACCGATAGGAATGTCTACTGAATAATCTGCTTTCTACTATTCTCATGCATCCAACTCATATTTACAACTTCACAACTCGTAATTACCATCTTCCCATTTGGTTATAAATGCAACATTAATTATTGCTTATTACTGCCAACCTTCAGACTCATTGTCAGAGCTGGCGTAGGGGTGGTGTGGAAATCAGATGCAGGATGCAGAAGTAGTCCAAAATACTTTAATAAAGTCCACAGAAATGAACGGCTACAAACAGAGCCGGAGGCACAAGAAAAATAACGCACTCAGCGTAATAAACAAAACACGCACAATAGTGCGGACACTCTACAGAAATAGAGCACAAACTTGACAAGGAAACACCTGCTGACAATGAACAACTACACACAACCACAAGACAGAAACAACGTGAACTTAAAGGACACATAATCAAGACAAAATGAGAAACAGGTGTACCAAAACAGACCAAACCAAACGAACACAGAAACAACGAACGGTGACAGCTAGTACTCCGGGGACGACGACCGCCGAAGCCTGCCCGAACAAGGAGAAGGAGCAGCCTCGGCAGAAACCGTGACAGTACCCCCCCCTTGACGCGCGGCTCCAGCCGTGCGCCGACCCCGGCCTCGGGGACGACCAGGAGGACGCGGAGCAGGGCGCGTGGGATGACCACGATGGAACTCAGTCAGAAGGGACGGGTCTAAGATATCTCTCCTCGGCACCCAGCACCGCTCCTCCGGACCGTACCTCCCACTCCACGAGATATTGGAGACCCCCCATCCGGCGTCTCGAATCCAGGATGGACCGAACTGTGATGCCGGAGCCCCCTCGATGTCCAGCGGGGGCGGAGGAGTCTCTGCAATCTCACAGTCCTGAGTGGACCAGCTACCACCGGCCTGAGGAGAGACACGTGGAACGAGGGGTTAATATTCTTATAATCAATAGGAAGTTGTAATCTGTAACACACCTCGTTCAACCTCCTCAGGACTTTAAAAGGCCCCACAAACCGCCGACCCAGCTTCCGGCAGGGCAGGCGGAGGGGCAGGTTTCTGGTCGAGAGCCAGACTCGATCTCCCGGTGCGTACACCGGTCCCTCACTGCGGTGGAGATCGGCGCTCGCCTTGTGTCGACGGATGGCCCGCTGCAGATGTACGTGAGCAGCGTTCCATGTCTCCTCCGAGCGCCGCACCCACTCATCCACCGCAGGAGCCTCGATCTGGCTCTGATGCCAAGGTGCCAGAGCCGGCTGGTACCCTAGTACACATTGGAAAGGAGTGAGTCTGGTGGAGGAGTGGCGAGGGAGTTCTGGGCCATCTCGGCCCAGGGAACATACCTCGCCCACTCCTCCGGCCGGCCCTGGCAATACGACCTCAGAAACCTACCCACATCCTGCTTTCCGTTCAACCTGCCCATTGCTCTCCGGGTGGTACCCCGAGGTAAGGCTCACAGAGACCCCCAAAGCGCCCATGAACGCTCTCCAGACTCGAGAGGTGAACTGGGGGCCTCGATCAGACACTATATCCTCGGGTACCCGTAATGCCGGAAGACGTGAGTGAATAGTGCCTCAGCGGTCTGTAGGGCAGTGGGGAGACCCGGCATGGGAAGGAGACGACAGGCCTTCGAGAACCGATCCACAACGACCAGGATGGTGGTATTTCCCTGGGAGGGGGGAAGGTCAGTAACAAAATCCACCGAGAGGTGAGACCAGGGTCGTTGTGGAACGGGCAGGGGTTGTAGCTTACCCCGGGAAGGTGTCTGGGTGCCTTACACTGGGCACACACCGAGCAGGAGGAAACATAAACCCTCACATCCCTGGCTAACGTTGGCCACCAGTACTTAGTGCTAAGGCAGTGCACCGTCCGGCCAATCCCTGGATATCCAGAGGAGGGTGACGTGGGAGCCCAATATATAAGTCGATCCCGAACCTCGAGCCGAACGATGTCCCACCCACAGGACACTGTGGAGGGCTAGGATCGCACGCAACGCGCCCGCTCGATTTCGGAATCGACCTCCCACACCACCGTGCCACCAGGCAAGGCGGCGGGAGTATGGGCGTGGGCTCAACGGACCTCTCCTCCGTGTCATACCCGCCGGGACAGGGCATCTGCCTACCGTTCTGGGACCCAGGGATGTACGTGATCTTAAAAACGAACCGGCCCAGAAACATGTTCCACCTAGCCTGGCGAGGGTTCAGTCTCCTAGCTGCCCGGATGTACTCCAGGTTACGGTGGTCAGTCAAAATGAGGAAAGGGTCTTGAGCCCCTCAAGCCAATGCCTCCACACCTTTAGGGCATGGACCACGCCTAGCAGCTCCCTGTCCCCCACGTCATAATTCGCTCCGCCGGACTGAGCTTTTTAGAGTAAAAGGCACAGGGGCGGAGTTTCAGGGGCGTGCCAGACCGTTGCGAGCACGGCCCCTATACCGGCTTCTGACGCGTCTACCTCGACCTGGAATGGTAGCTGGGATCCGGATGCGCCAGCACCGGCGCCGAGGTAAACAGGTCCTTCAGTCTCCCAAAAGCCCTATCAGCCTCAGCAGACCACTGCAAGCGCACCCGGACCTCCCCTTTAGAAGAGACGTTATGGGGAGCTGCCACCTGTCCAAAACCCCCGGATAAACCTCCTGTAGTAATTCGCAAAGCCCAAGAACCGCTGCACCTCTTTAACAGTGGTTGGAGTTTGCCAATTACACGGCCGACACGGTCAACCTCCATCTTTACCCCTGACGCAGACAACTGATAACCCAAAAAGGAGTCAGACTCCTGGAAAAACAGACATTTCTCTGCCTTGACATATAGGTCATGCTCCAACAATCTCCTCAACACTCGGCGCACCAGGGCTACATGCTCGGCTCGGGTAGAAGAGTACACCAGAATGTCGTCAATGTACACGACCACTCCTTTCCCCTGCATATCCCGGAAGATCTCATCTACGAAGGATTGGAAGACTGAAGGAGCATTCATTAACCCGTATGGCATGACGAGATACTCGTAATGACCCGAGGTGGTACTAAATGCTGTCTTCCATTCTCCCTCCCTCAATCGCACCAAGTTGTATGCGCTCCTGAGGTCCAATTTGAAGCCGCGCCCCGTGTAAAGACTCCGTCAAGTCTAATCAGAGGGAGTGGGTAACTGATTCACAGTATCTGATTGAGACTACGTTAATCAATACACGGGCGCAAACCTCCATCCTTTTCTTCACAAAAAAGAAACTAGAGGACGAGGGGAAGTGGAGGCGTATGTATCCCTGTCTCAGAGACTCGGCTATGGAAGTCTCCATAGCTCTCTTCTCCTCTTGAGACAAAGGATACACATGGCTCCGCCGAAGCGCAGCTCCACCTGGAGGTCTATCGCACAATCCCTGTCTATGTGGTGGCAATTGCGTCGCCTTCATCTTACTAAACACGAGTGCTAAATCCTCATACTCGGGGAATGTGCAATGCGGGCACTTGGTTTGGACTCTCCACCGAGGTCGCCCCACGGAAACGCCCAGACATCGCCCTACACACTGGGCAGACCATTCCTTAAGAGCCCTCTGTTGCCACGAAAGAGGGATTATGGGTAATCAACCAGGGAAGCCCCAGCACCACCGGATACGCAGGGAGAGTCAA
Organism: Coregonus clupeaformis; assembly: GCF_020615455.1. Classification (NCBI taxonomy): domain Eukaryota; kingdom Metazoa; phylum Chordata; class Actinopteri; order Salmoniformes; family Salmonidae; genus Coregonus; species Coregonus clupeaformis. The sequence continues at coordinate 71,022 of NW_025535691.1, read as the reverse complement.
CTAAGATATAGCTGTATAGTTCTCAGACCCTCGCGTCCCCATCCTAAGTGGGAGCTGTGACCTCCCTAATCAACCCCGATCCCAACGGACGGCTATCTAGAGCATGCACAGGGAAAGGTTTGTGGACAGGAAGGAGGGGAATCCCTAACTCTGCACAAAATCTCCGATCTATAAAATTCCCAGCTAAGCCTGAATCTACTAGCGCCTTATGCGGGAACCAGGGCAACCTGTGGGAAGCAAACAGGTATGGTTAGGTGCACAACAGAGAGCTCTGGGTAAGTGGGGCGCCTACTCACCAGGAAGGACTCCCAAGTGCGTGGCCTGCCGTCTCGTCCCCTAGAGACCCCCCCAGCACCTGGCCGCAGTGTGTCCTCCACGGCCACAGTTGGTATAGGGGTTGGTCCCCCTAGGCTCCTTCTCCTCTCCTCTCTAGCGCCAGCACCCCCGAGCTCCATAGGACTAGGCTCGGGAGGTGCTGGAGGGTGGAATGGACGACCCCCTCTCAGGACGTCCGCGGGTGGCCAGCAGGGTGTCTCAGGCGAATGGACATGTCCACCAACTGGTCAAACGTGAGGGTGGTGTCCCCTGCAGGCCAACTCACGACGGGCGTCTCCGTAGGCTGCAGCGGAAGTGGTCTATGAGGGCCCGCTCATTCCACCCTGCGTCTGCCGCTAGAGTCCGGAACTCCAGTGCAAACTCCTGGGCGCTTCTTCTCCTGTCGGAGGTAGAATAGACGTTCTCCCGCCGCCTTCCCCTCAGGTGGATGGTCGAATACAGCCCTGAAGCGACGGGAGAACTCTGCATAGGTGATCGTCGCGGGGTCTATTCTCCTCCATTCGGCGTTGGCCCACTCCAACGCCTTGCCGGTGAGACAGGAGATGAGGGCGAAACGCCCGCGTGTCCCGGAGGGCACCGGGTGTACGGTGGCGAGGTAGGTTCAACTTGTAGGAGGAATCCTTGACACCCGGCAGCGGTACCATCACACGCCCGGGAGCGAGAGCCGAATCCCACTGGGTTCCGGAGCGTGGACAAAGGGGACTGACCGGGTGCTGGTGGTAACGTGGGAGGAGGCGTGGGTGCCCAACTGGTCTCCAGGCGATGCAGGGTATTCATTACTCCCTGCAGAGCGTTGGTGATTTGAGCTATCCTTTCATCCTGTCTCGCGGACGCGCCTCCTCCCATGACTCGGTCGCCGCTGCTAGGCTCCTGTGATTCCATGAGTGGTGTGTAGTTCTGTCAGAGCTGGCGTAGGGGTGGTGTGGAAATCAGGGATGCAGGATGCAAAGTAGTCCAAAATACTTTAATAAAGTCCACAGAAATGAACGGCTACAAACAGAGCCGGAGGCACTAAGAAAAATAACGCACTCAGCGTAATAAACAAAACACGCACAATAGTGCGGACACTCTACAGAAATAGAGCACAAACTTGACAAGGAAACACCTGCTGACAATGAACAACTACACACAACCACAAGACAGAAACAACGTGAACTTAAAGGACACATAATCAAGACAAAATGAGAAACAGGTAACCAAAACAGACCAAACCAAACTAACACAGAAACAACGAACGGTGGCAGCTAGTACCGGGCGACGACCGCCGAAGCCTGCCCGAACAAGGAGAAGGAGCAGGCCCTGGCAGAAACCGCGACACCCATAAAGACATCAGAAGTCATCAAGGCAAGTGTCCACTCCCTTCAGAGTAAAAGCTACACCCCGGTCATTCAGGAACTTGTTGTAAACCGCAAGGAAAAGGACTGTTATTGGGCATTGACATGATGACTAAAATGAGTTGGATTGTAACACTTTTCGGGAGAAGCTAAGCTAAGATCAAGAGAAATGGCAACCAGAGAAAGTGGTACGCTTTTTTCAATGTCAATTGACTTGCATATAACTTGAGAAAAAATGTTGTACTGTATATAAATGACCATTTACACATGGCTTATTAAGTTGTTTAACTTTAGCATCAATCAGTGTAAAAGTATTCCTCACACATATTTAAAATATATAGTATGGCCAGTTTAATGTAAGTTAAGATTATTAACTGCTCTCTTATATCAATGTGGTGCGTGGTACTGAATATTCTAGGCAACATTACCATTACTTTGAGCAACTATTCATGCTTTTTCCCATGTACTGTATGTGGTACTGTGTAGCAGGTACATACTGTGTGCTTATAAAAAACGTGACAGACATCTGATGGTTGTCAATACACCACGTTATCAGTAGTTTCATAGTACACACACAGGTGCATGCTATCTGTGTGTGTTTGTGGATGTACTGTGTGACTGTACGTGTGTGTTTTTTTACAATTTATTTGTTAATCATTGTGGGAATGACAGTCCCTTTAAAGTGGAAGCTTAATGTCAGGGGCAATATAACACAAAATGTGCACTGGCAATGAATAGTAACTCTGTCTCTTTTGTTCTTGTTTGGGCCTCTCTCAGACCTGGAAAGTTGTCCTTCTATGGCGCAGAAACTCTGGGGAAGAGCTGGAGTGGGCAATGTAAGCTCTGGGTAGGGGGGAAGTTTGTCACCAGAGCTGACAACGTGTCTCTAGGAGAGAGGGAGAGGCGTGGCAGGTGGGTGGGTCACTGTGGTGGGGCACACCTGGCTGGTGGTGTGACTTCAACCTGCAGGACACCCTCAGCTGGGTGAAAAGGGAGATAGTTCGCAGTGTATCTCTGTGCACTCCAGAACCTGTTTTCCTTATCGTCAACAGGTACGCCAGGGTTCTGTGAGAAGCGCCGCAGGGCTGTAGAGGAGCACCTGGCCTTCCTCAGGAGAGAGGTGGGTCACTGTATGGTCAGGTTCACCTGCAGTGACTGGCCTGGGACACATGCCCATGGAGCAGCAAGTCAAGAGAGGAGGCAGGCCCCCCAGTAGGCTGGGTAGGAGAAATGCAGTTATAGGTATCACTGCCTCAACTTGAAGAGTGGACCAGGTGGAAATCAGGTCACAGGAGCTGTTCAAGAAGATGCAGAGACTGGTGACAGAAAATAGTGACGGCTATTTTGACATGGGAGGGAATAGCTTTTGTAAGACGGGGAGGAAAAAATAAGAGGATAGTGGGAGCAACGGGGCTCTAGCAGAGATTGATACAGGATGCGAGAAACAGAGATCTCTGCTCAAGGGTAAGTTATCACTGAGATGGTTCTTAGGAGAGACAATGCTTTGCCAGTACTGCCAAAGGATTTTTATAATATTTCTGTTCTATCAGCGCTCTACAGTGCGAACATTTTACTTGCAATATTTCACATCACCTGGAATTTAAAAATGAAGTATTCTAGCTTTATTACCTCAAATATGTGTAATTGTGCTCCTACATTTCTTTGTGTGCTCCTACATTTTTCCAACTTAGGCTCACAGTTGAAAAAAGGAACCTAGAGCCCTATCTATGATGATGTTGAATTGTTTCCGCTTTTCTAGTAGGGAGTCACATGTCATTCCCCTGAGGCATCAGAGTCAGGGCTGGCATGATGGGAGCAGGAGATGTTGCCGGGAGACAAAAGCCACCGCGGTGAACACTCCTAGGCTGGTGGATTTCACCTACTTCTGCCAGGATGGGTCCTGTTTTTGACCGACGGGAGATAGTGTGTAGTGTATCTCTTTTGTTCTCCTGGTCCAAGCATGCCCTCTGCTGGGATGGTGCGTGTGGACCGGCCCTTCACAGAGACCTACAGGAGAGCTTCAGGAGCACCTAGAGCTCATCACAGACAAGTCTGGGCTCACGCCAGTCTGTTCAACTTTGGGGGACTGGCTGGGAGTACACAAACCATCAGAAAGCAGCACATTGAGAAGGGGGGGCCTCCAGTGGCTTGTGGAGAAGTGTGGCAAACAGGCGTGCATGTCCCCAACAATAGAAGCAATTCAGGTGATTTCAGGTACGAATGATGAGAAAGATTGAGGAACTGATGTCATACAACAGCAGTTGTTAGGCTGGTAAGATTGAGGGTGGCGTTTTTGACCGGGGTTGGAGGAGAAGAAGAGGGAAGAACAGAAAAGGAGCAGGGGAGAGACTGATGGAGGCAGAAACAAGAGAGACTGCCAGATTCTCTTATTGGGTGAGTTCAATCAATCTCTCTCAAAATGCACTTTAGGTGTCTGATTCTATTTATGTTGGTGGTGAAATATTTTGGATGAACATTTTCCATTCATTCATAGAGCTGTAAATCGACAATGTTAATGAAGCACTTTGTATTCATTCATTTTATGTCTACAGTAGATGTTATACATGCACAGTATTCTTATTTGTTTTAGACAGAGGAAGCTCCACTGCCGCTCAGAGCTGAGAATAAGGAAAGGTCGGGTAAGATGCAGATGCTGGACCCACCAGGCTGGCTTGTCAGTGGGTCCTGGCTCCCTGATGTCTCCTTCAGCCCTGGGGTAATCTTTGTGGTCCTGGTGGTTGTGAATGTGAGCTTTCAGCCAGCACTCTCCGGAGAACAGCAGAAAACCACCTGGAGGCACTGGAGAGAAAGTATGAACCGAACCAGGTCCTATTCACCTTTGGGGAACCTGGCTGGGGGGACACGACGAGCAGCGAATTAAGAGGGAGGGAGAGCCCCTCCAGAGGCTGTGTCGAGAAGTGTGGCAACAGATATCACGTGAGTTGGACAGTAAGAGCCAGGCACCTGGGTGCACAGGGCCACTGAACTGCTGGGAGAGAAGATAGAGGAGGATCCTTGTAGAGGAGAGGCTGGAGGCTCTACAGGAGAGGAGAACAGGCTGGGGAGTGTCTCACAGTGATGCAGGAGCGAGAGATGGATGGAGCGATGAGGACAGGGGAGAGGGCATAGAGGTCCCTGCAGCAAACCCAGACGCTCCCTTTCATGATGGTCAAGCTGATGGGCATTAGCTATAACTTACAGTGCATCGTGCCATGCTATATTTACTATTTATTCTGGGACAGAGCTTCTTGTGTTGCAAGCGGGAGGTGGCCTAGTTCAGAGGGACCTTTCTAACCCCAGACGACCCAGGAGCCCCAGACCTTGGTGGACAGGGGTTGGTACTACCAGAGGCTAACGCAGAGGAGGGTGGAACGGAGAAAACCACCCCATCCTGGATGTGGAGGGGTTTCTGTCCAGCATGGCCAGTGTGCTTCAGGGGAATCAGGAGGGGCTGATGTGGAACATGGGGGGCCAGACAGACGCTAGTGGTGAACCTCCCACTGGGACTCCACACTGGATCTACCCAGAGCCATCATTGAGATGTGAATGGACAGAATGGTGAAAATGTCACCCTTTCTCTCCAGGACACCAAGCTCTCCTCCTGGTCACACCCGGTGGAGCAACCCAAAGAACCAGAATTAATGCTGGTGGAGAAACAGGAAGACATTGTGGATATACAGTCCCTTGGACACTCCGCAGGTTGGGGGACAGGGCCCTCAAGGAGATCGGGCCAGAACAGAGGCCTGCAGGCCCTGATTGACCAATGGGAACAGTAACTTCGAGAGAGCCTGAATCCTTCACTGACTCCTATTTTGAAACGGTGTGGAAGGAAACCATGGGGTCTTTCATGGTAGAGGAGGAGGGACTGTCTCACCAGCAACAGCCCAGAGCTGAGATGATGTTGGGGATGATCTTGGAAAACAAGGGAATGGCCAAGAGGTGCTGTCATCCATTGACAAGAAGCTGTCTAAGCTGGACATCCTGGAGGGCATGCAGAGAAAACTGCTGGAGCAGACAGAGCCTGGATCGCAACTGTAAACATCACAGGAACTCAGTGACAAAAAGCAAAAGCAACACAGGAGCCTGCTCTGCCCTCTGGATGCAGGGAGGCAGAAGAGGAGGAAAAAGTTGCTAGAGGAGAGATGTTTAACAATAACATAAATTATGGGTTATAGATTGGTCTGTTTGTTTTATCTAATGATGCCCTAACAACTAATTAACAGTATTGATTTATTGATGGAGCTAATGCTTATGGAGAGCCAGTATATTCACAAGATTCTCGTTGTGACTTTATGATGTCAAGTGTTTCCACAAGGGGGGTGCCCTCTGACAAGTGATTTTGGGGCGTTCTCCCATAGTCTACTGATTCAGTTGGAACTGAGGTTACTGTATCTATTCACTACACGAAACATTTTAATCACTCCATTATTATGCAAGATACCAGTTATTTTAAATCAGTTATTGCTGATAATTTCTAGATTATTATTTTATTTATTTTATGAGCTTGTACAAAGACAGACATGAATAGGGTCCAGATGATATGCACATGTATCATGCCATAAAAGTTACATATTATAAAGAAACATATCATATCATAAAAACATCCTAGAAGTATCTCTCCATCCAAGGGGGAACCCAGCAGCAATCTGTTATTTTTTGTGTGTTTGCTCATGGGATGGACTTGTTTGAGTGAATGTCAAATCGAATTGACAGCAACAAAAGACTCCGTGCCCTCTTAAGCTGAGGATGAAAACTCTCTGACTGTGTTGTGCTGTGGGTGACTAGTCTGCAGGTGCTGCAGCCCCAGCCTCGAGCCCACTGGCTGATAGACTCATCTCTCCACAGCAGAAGCAAGAACATGTACAGGTAGAACTGATGCACAACTGGAAGGGAAATAGGTCTTCACATTGGGTCACTACTGTTCATAAATAAGGGCATGGGAGTTTTTCCTTTCAGGTCACATGGTTAGAAAAACCTCCAGTAAAGTGCTATTCACAATTGCGCCCCATCTTGCAACATGCTGAGGTATGTGAGAGGGAGAGAGAGAGAGAGATAGATTTCTGGCTGGGTGAGCAAACACTCCAGCAAAAGCTAAAAGCTTCTGCCAAAAGGCATACGTATCCTCTTCTTGTCTCCTTCATCCGCCCCCCCGCCCCCACACACACACTCTTCAGCTCCAGTTGTGGATTCAGCCCTCCTACCCGTAAAAAAGATCTGCAGCCTGGGACAGAAGGAAGCTGGAGAGAAATGGATCTCTCAGTGTGACGGCGGTGCAGTGGCAGCGCTTGGCCCGGGAGACAGTCCTGAGCCCACCCCTCCCCTCACACACACACACACACACACACACACACACAGGATCACGCTTCACTGCCTGAGGCTATTTTTCCAGGTGGAGAGAGAGGGATAGTAAAAGGAGGGGAGGGAGAGAAGCGAGCAGGAGGGAGGGAGAGAGAGGGATGATTTAGACTTGGAGTGAAAAATAATCAACCATCCCTCACTTGCCCTCTCCACGCTCCAATGTCATGGACTCAAAGGGTCGATGTCTGTCTGAGGTGGTCAGTTGACAGTCGTGGTAATAGTTTTGAGAATGAAGCCGTATGGCCTCACAAAGTTTGCTGCTTCAGTGTTTTTAGATGTGTTTGTCAGATGTTACTATTTATACTGAAGTATAATTACAAGGCATTCCATAAGTGTCAAAGGCTTTTATTGACAATTACATTAAGTTTATGCAAAGAGTCAATATTTGCAGTTACCCATTCTTTTCAAGACCTCTGCAATCCACCCTGGCATGCTGTCACTTCACTTCTTGGGCCACATCCTGACTGATGGCAGCCCATTTTAGCATAATCAATGCTTGGAGTTTGTCAGAATTTGTGGGTTTTTGTTTGTCCACCTGGCTCTTGAGGATTGACCACGTGGAGTTTCTGCCACGGACCCAAAATGTGATGTTTTGTTCCCGAGAGCCACTTAGTTATCATTTTGCCTTATGGCAAGGTGTCTCCATCATGCTGGAAAAGGTACTGTTCGGCACCAAACTGTTCTTGGATGGTTGGGAGAGGTTGCTCTCAGAGGATGTGTTGGTACCATTCTTTATTCATGGCTGTGTTCTTAGGGCAGAATTGTGAGTGAGCCCACTCCCTTGGCTGGGAGTAGAAGCAACCCCACACATGAATGGTCTGAGGATGCTTTTACTGTTGGGCATGACACAGGACTGATGGTACGCTACCACCTTGTTTTCTCCGGACAAACATTTTTTCCGGATACCCCAAACAATCGGAAAGGGGATTAATCAGAGAGAAAATGACTTTACCTCTAGTCCTCAGCGAGCCCAATACCTGTACCTTTTGTAGAATATCAGTCTGTCCCTGAAGTTTTTCCCTGAGAGAAGTGGCTTCCCTCCTTGACACCAGGCCACTCCTCCAAAAAGTCTTTGCCTCACTGTGCATGCAGATGCACTCACACCTGCCTGCTGCCATTCCTGGAGCAAGCTCTGCACTGGCGGTGCCCCGATCCCGCAGCTGAATCAGCCTTAGGAGACGGCCGCGCTAGGGACTTTCTGGGCACCCTGAAGCCTTCTTCACAACAACCGAACCTCTCTCCTTGAAGTTCTTGATGATCCGAGGAATGGCTGATTTGAGGTGCCCTTTAACTAGCAGCAATATCCTTGCCTGTGAAGCCCTTTTTGTGCAAAGCAACCTTGCAGTGTAAATCGATGGTTAATAGAGGGAAGAAACAATGATTTCAAGCACCACCCTCCTTTTAAAGCTTCCAGTCTGTTATTCTAACTCAATAGCCTGACAGAGAGTATTCAGTTAGTCCTGTCCCCAACACTCTCACCTGTGTTAATCGAGAGAATCACTGACATGATGTCAGCTGGTCCTTTTGTGGCAGGGGCTGAAATGCAGGGGAAATGTGTTTTTGGGATTAAGTTCATTTTCATGGCAAAGAGAGACTTTGCAATTATTGCAACTCATCTGACTCACTCTTCATAATATTTGGAGTATATGCAAATTGCAAGCACCATAAAAACTGAGGCAGCAGACTTTGTGAAAATTAATATTTGTGCCATTCTCAAAACTTTTGACACACGACACAGGGGAGGCCCGAACTTCTATACCCCATAAAAGAGTGCATCTTAATATCCATAGGGAAATTTGGCTCTTGATTTCACAGCAGGTCTCAAATATATGGGATATGACACATATGTCTAAAATGCTTATATTGTAATTCTTGGCAATTACTGCAGAGTGAAGTAGAGTTTATGTTTCACAAATTAAAAACAAGCTGTTGATTAAAAACGCTGCTGGACACAACTGTCATAATGTTTATCTACTGAAAATGAATTTCAACCAATACAAAAAAACAACAGTGAAGCTTTCATAATATGCCATGGGACCAAGAAGGATTCAGAAGGATTCTAATGGGGAACAGGATACCTTGTGGTCAGCCCAGTTCCTACTAGCTCATGTCCATGTCACTGGGCCACCCCTTCAACTGTTGTCAATCAAACCAACATCATGAGAGGAAATGTCTTTTCCTCCCTAAGTCCCATAAACCGGTCTGTGGGACCCAATTGCTGGTCCAAGGAAAGTCCATCAGGTCCCAAATTGGCTTACTATCTAGCTTGGTTCAAGAACTCTTTACAGCAATAACCTAGCTTAATATGAATTCTTCCTTTTATCAAATGGAATAGTCTGAATATTTCAGTGATTGTTGTTGGATGGTCTTTTTCACCAGTCAACTATTCTGATACTGGATGGGGTTGTATATAGAGGACACTGGGATGCTATAACAGCAAGTGGCTATTAGCTTAGTGGGCTGGATTGATAAGAGACACAAAGTGTAGCCTGTTGGCTTGCAGCATGTAGGATTGTTCATAGGTTTATAGGGATGGTGATTGGAGAGTGAGATGAGAGAATACAAGCAGGACAGAGAGGAGGAGGGGAGAGATTTAAAGTTCAAATTCTGAAGCACCCATTTGCAAAGACATAAGCATGCCATCCACACTGGACACAACCACATCCTGTATACACACTTTGCATGGCACGATCGTAAACACACACACCCACACGCAAACACACACCCATGAACAGCACACACACACACCTACAAATGCACGCACACACACACAGACAGCCGGACAGAAAGTTGACTTTCTTTTGTTTGCTTGGCGGATTTCCAGGACATTAGCTTGAAGCCATGTGTGCGTCTTGACTGAACCTGTCCCAGCCACACAAGGTTGAAAGGCTTTGATCACTGTTGATTGTCACACCCTGGCTCTGGAACTCTATATGCTGGAGCTAGGGGTGTGCCTATTTATGCGTTCTGTTTCTACGCTGGGTGTTCTAGGTTGTGTATTCTATGTTATTGCCTGAATGACTCCCAATCAGAGGCAACGAGAAGCCAGCTGTTGGCTGAGTTGTCTCTGATTGGGGAGCCATATTTATACTGTCTGTTTTCCTTGGTGTTTGTGGGTTTTTGTTCCGTGTTGGGTCATTGTCATACCGTAACTTCTACTTGAGTCGTTTATTGTTTTTTGTTCGTGGTTTAATATAATAAAGTAACATGTTCATTCATCACGCCGGGCGCATTGGTCTACTTCTCTCCCTGACGCATCGTGGACAGAAAACCCCACCATACCAGGACCAGGCAGCGTGTCCAGGGGCAGGCGTGCCTGGACATGGAGGGCGAGGAGACATTGGACGGAAAGGGTCCTGGACCTGGGAGGAGATCCCGTGGCCCGGGATGGATCGCCGCCATGGGAGTGAGACAGTTGAGCGTACGGAGAGAGAAGCTACGCGCAAAGAGCAGTCAGCGCCGACGGTCGAGAGGCAACCTGAAAAAATTTTTAGGGGGGGCACACGGCAGGGGCCCACTGGGCAGACAGGGGCCCACAGGGCCGACAGAGGTGAGGAGGCCACCAGGTTAAGGCGGGGCTACTAGCCCAGAGGAGCAGACCTAGTGCTGCAGGAGGATGAGAGCTAGGAGTGCTATAGGGGAAAGGGTGAGAAATGAGGCACGCCGAGAGGGAACTGGTAGGCAGCTGGAGGGGGAGCGGAGAGGTTGGAGTGATGAAACCCAGTCCGCCCCGCCCAAGCGGTGGTGCGCCCACCAGTCCGCCGGCCCGTCCGCTTCCCGTACTCGAGCGACGGTGGCAGACGCCGCCAGCCCGAGCCTGCCCTTCTGTCCCTAACCCCACCGAGCCCACAGCGACGCGCCAGCCGCCCGGCCTGCCCCTGCCCACGCACCAGGCCCGACGTGTGCGCCGCAGTGCCCAGCCCGCCCTGACTGCTCCACGCACAAGCCTACGGTGTGGCGCCAGCCCAGTCGGGCTGGGTCTGCTCCACCCACCAGAGCCACGTGTGGTGGCGCCGGCCAGCCCAGCCCGGCCTTACTGTCACGCTCGCGTCGCCACGCCCAGCCCCCAATCCCCTCTCCACGCACACAGGCCTACGGAGTGGCGTCGAAACCCGTGCCCGGAGCCTGTCCCCTCTCCGCGCACCAAGTCTAAAGTGGCGCTGGGCCGGCCAGCCTGCCCCGCTGTCCTGCCACTGCGACAAGTCCGTGCGCGGCCGCCAGCCCGGCCGTGCCGCCACTCGCACCAAGTACGGCGCGCGTGGCGCCAGCCGGCCCGCCCTGTTCACCTGCCACTGCAACTGCCATACGGTACGCCGTCCGCCAGCCCGCCCGCTCTTCCTGCCACTCGCACCGAACGACAGACGCGCACACGCCAGCCCGGATCGGCCTGTCCCCGCCACCCGCACGCTAGGGCGGCAGTCGCCAGCCTGGTCTAGCCCAAGTTCCTGCTACCGCACCCAAGCCAGGGGTGCAGAAGCCGCCAGCCTGGTCCGGCTGACCTCCTGCTACTCGCACTCGGCCAGGGGTGCGAGCCGGCCAGGTCCGGGGTGAGGCCTGCTCGCCCACGCACAAGCCAACAGCCGCCAGTCCGGAGGCCCGCCCGGCCCAGCGCGCCGCGCCAGGTGCGAGCCGCAGCCTGGTAAAGCCACTGCATGCCCCACGCACCCGGGCCAGGGGTGCGAAGCCGCCGGTCCGGTGAGCCCGCCTGCCCCACGCACGAGCCAGGGGTGCGAGTCGCGTCCCGAGGCCCTGCCTGTGCCCACGCACCAAGCAGGAGTGCGATGGCCGAACCCGGCCCGCTAGCTAGCTCCACTCACCGGGCCAGGCGCACCGCCCCGTCGTAGTTCTGCCTCACGACCGCCAGCCGTGCGCGCCGCCAGTCTGGCACAACCGCTCTGGGCCATCGGGCCAAATCAGGTACCCAACTGCTCCACAACGGACAGAGCCCCCGCCGGTCCCAGCTCAGCCCCAGCCACCGGGGCCAGACCGACCAGGGGCGCTATGGGGGGCTTAAGTGGAGGGTGGTGGGCAAGGCCGGGGCCGGAGCCGCCGCAGAGAGGTGTAGCCCACCCAGCCTCCCCTTGTTTTGTTTGTTGAGTAGGCGGCCGCAGTCCGCGCTAGGGGGTAATGTCACACCCTGGCTACCTGGGACTTATATGTTGAGTCAGGGTGTCTCCATTCTATGTGTTCTGTTTTATGTTTGGGTGTTTAGGTTGTGGTATTTTATGTTTGTGATGTGACTCCGCAAATCAGAGTGGCAACGAAGTGTCAGCTGTTGGGTATTGGTTGTCTCTGATTGGGGGAGCCAGGTATTTATACTAAGCCTGTTTTCCCTTGGTGTTTGTGGGGTTTTTGTTCCGGGTTCGGTCATTGTCACCGTGGGACTTCTACGAGTCGCTTTTTGGGCTTTTTGTTTGTGCTTTAATATAATAAAGTAACATGTTCACTCATCACGCTGCTGCATTGGTCTACTTTCTCTCCCGACGATCGCGACACCAATGAGACAAACAATATGATCAGGCTGCCATGTGCAAACAAGCATACGCAGAACACAGACAGACAGACAGACAGACAGCCCCCAGACCCGACAGACACACACACACGACCACACTTTTCTCTTTCCACATCCGCCCTGGGTGACAAGTAAAATTACACACAATAAAAAAAGACATATTGAAGCACACACATAGACATAATGAAGGCCTACATGCACATTTGTGTTTGGATGTTTTGGATTCATCAGTAAGCTTTCTTTGGATTGCCATGTCACAATTGGTTTATTATTAATTTGCATGGTTTATTATATTGGATCAGGCACACACTTTGATTGTCCTATTAAATTGAATAATTCATTAGTAAATAGTCTCCTGGCCTTCTCATGCAATCTCACATACACTAAGACACTTTGATCATTCCACTGTTTCGATATACTGAATACATGACTAGCTGCGTGTGTCCAGAACAAAATAGCTGAGAGCCTTAACCCCCGCCGTCAATACATATTGTATGTATTGAGGGATATAAATGAAACCATATCATAGTGCAAATAGCAAACTACTGATACTGATATACTAATACTAAACTAAATTACTGATATGTTCTTGAAACTTTATACACACCATTTTACAATACAGTAATAACAGTATTGTTGTGGAAAATGTAAATTCTACCACAACAATATGCAATAATAATCCTTTCCTGAAGTTCTCCCTGCCCTCTAAAGAAGGCCCCAGGGGAGGTTACAAGGTCCCCACCTCCCAACATCATCAATATTCACCCAGAGCAGACCATCCATTTAGCTGATTAGAGCTGGTAGCTCAACCAGACTGATTAGAATGGGAGGGGAGAGCAGGAGGGAGACTAAAGAGAACCACTCCTCTCTTCTCTGTTGCCTGTATGTGGTGGTGAGTGTCCAGTTGCAAAATACTGCTATGCATCCATCCACCAGGTTGGGTTCCTACATGGTGGTGGATGAGGGGAGTTACCCCCATGTGCTCTATGACACACTGTACAATCAGTAGAAGGGAGGCAGGACCCACTGGACACAGACGTCAGTTCAACGTCTATTCCACATTGGTTCAAAGTAATTTCATTGAAATGACGTGGAAACCATGTTGATTCAAGTAGTGTGTGCCCAGTGGGGAGTTTTCCATTCTAGTCTATACACACAACATGAACAACCTAGCATCTATCCCATGAATGTAAACGGGATGCTGTGTTTATTAGCTGACCTCCGTGCTTAGGGACAAGATCCTTCTCACATCTAGGGGATGTCAGGGGCACACTGGACTTCCATCATGTTTGGAGCTGAATTCTCAGACCACATCCTTAGGGCCAACAGAGGACCACCATGCCTGTATTTGTCTGACACCCTCTCACTCCTCAATGCTCTAATGGTCAGATAGACCATGCTGTGATAGACAGTTCTGTCTCTATCACCTGTACAAACACAGGGAGCCTAGGCTTGGCCACTTCCCTGTGATATCCTCCAGGTCTTGCTAGTGGCACCAAGGCACTCAAGGGTCATCCCCTCTAACAGGTCAGGTGCTTTACAACCTGGTCTCCCCAGCCTCAGTGTACCTTGCCACAACCCTGACCACTGACTCTGTTTGGCTTCGTGCTGCTGCCTTACGAGGTGACAGCAGGGGAGCTGGCGTGAGCCGGGAGGGGGACACGGTCCTGTCGCCAGGCGTGTAACCAGGAACAGGGTTGTGGGACTTTACAACCCCTCAGGACCATTACATAACACCTGCCCATTGTTTATGTTAGTATCGTGGGTGCTGGGTTAGTGAACTGAGAAAGGTGGTGTTAGTGGGTGTGTGGGTCGAGATAGGGTAAACACATTGCACCATCACAGGCTGTGTGGAGACAGCGGTTGGCCTTGGACAGTGGTTGGACAGTGGTTTCCGTTGTCCCCTCCCAGATAGAATGAGCATCTCAGGGAGCTATAATATGACCTATAACTCTGCACTAGCTCTCCCTCCTGAGCCAGAGTCTATGCATTCTGGGTGGGGATTGGGGAAGCCACAGAGTCCAGGGGTAGATTGGGTCAAAGTCTGGTCATGGTCAGTGCCTCCTAACAGCCCCAGCCCACCTCCCTCTAGCCTCACAGATGTCTGAGGAGGACTGTGACTCGAGACATGAGGTATGAGTTTACACTCTGAAGATACAGTATAGCCACACAATGCATGATGAGGGGTGCTGTATAACAAGTTGTAACCGTTTTCCTTTTTCTCCTTGGTTTCATACAGAGCTGTCATTTGAATTTACTGTCCATGTAAGTCAGAGGAATTTTGCATAGTGCAAAGCATAGTAAACATGACTCAATCTTGCAAAATACTCACAGGGGAGAGTTATGCATGCACACATATAACTAGAACAAAGGAATGTTCCCTAAAAGAAACAGAGGGAGAGATAACAGTCATCTGGGATTTTGGACTTGCTGACCGCAGGCCCCAAAACAGAATGGATATCATTAGTCAGCCCATTAACAAGAGGGCTAATTAACACATAACTAATGCACTTAGCATCACATTATGATTGAGGGGGAGCACAGTCTTTCACAGCTATTCCCCCTCCATGTGGTTCCCATAATAACACTTAAAGGGGGGAGAGGGGGCGTTTATATAATGGTTCTGATGGGATCATCTTTTTGTGCATCCTTTTTCATCATCCTCTTTGAACCCTTGACATCCGATCTGAACACAGAACTCAATCCATCTGTCAGGGTTACGGTAAATGCAAAAAATGAATGTGACAACACAAAGATGGCTGGCCAATGAAAAATGTATGCTCCCCTGCTGCAGTCTTGGCTAATGTCCATATTTGAACATTTCCCCCCCCCCCCGTCTATCTATACTTACAAACGATTTGTGCCGGCGCTCTTTTATGTAAAGGAACCATATTTCTTGTTTTTATATGTTGGGCTTTTCTGTAACCATTCACAGGTGATAGGCTATTCCCTACTTGGCAATAGATACACACATGTGGTGTCCACTCTCTCCACTCCATGCTGCAATGCACACTAGGGGACAGTCCACCTCTTAGATCAGCCTCTACCTGCCCGGTCCCAACCTCAGTGCACACTGTGCTGATAGGCCCTAACTCCTAATTTGTCTATTAATATTCTGTATTATGTCATGTTTCATGTTTTGTGTGGACCCCAGGAAGAGTAGCTGCTGCTTTTGCAACAGCTAATGGGGGATCCTAATAAAATATACAAAATACCAAATACTGTGCTGATAGGCCCTAACTCCAGTACACTGTGCTGATAGGCCCTAACTCCAGTACACTGTGCTGATAGGCCCTAACTCCAGTACACTGTGCTGATAGGCCCTAACTCCAGTACACTGTGCTGATAGTTTCCAACTCCAGTACACTGTGCTGATAGGCCCTAAGTCCAGTACACTATGCTGATAGTTTCCAACTCCAGTACACACTGTGCTGATAGGTTCTAAGTGTTGTTGTAACCCTATGCAACAGCTCTAGGGGCTGGTTGTCCAAACCAAATATAGTTGTGTCTAACCAGAGCTGCATCTGCACATTCACTTACAAAATACAAGGTACTTTGTTTCCACGCAACCAATGTTGGTAGTATTTGGTTACTGTACGTCATGGTACACTACATGGCCAAAGATATGTGGATACCTGCTCTTCGAACATCTCATTCCAAAATCATGGGCATTAATATGGAGTTGGGTCCCCCTTTGCTGCTATAACAGCCTCCACTCTTCTGGGAAGGCTTCCACTAGATGTTGGAACATTGCCGCGGGGACTTGCTTCCATTCAGCCACAAGAGCATTAGTGAGGTTGAGCATTGATGTTGGGTGCTTAGGCCTGGCTCGCAGTCGGCATTCCAATTCATCCCAAAGTTGTTTGATGGGGTTGAGGTTAGGGCTCTGTGCAGGCCAGTCAAGTTCTTCCACACCGATCTCGACAAACCATTTCTGCACAGGGGCATTGTCATGCTGAAACAGGAAAGGCCCTTCCCCAAACTGTTGCCACAAAGTTGGAAGCACAGAATCGTCTACAATGTCATTGTATGCTGTAGCGTTAAGATTTCCCTTCACTGGATCTAAGAGGCCTTGCCCGAACCATGAAAAACAGCCCCAGACCATTATTCCTCCTCCACCAAACTTTACAGTTGGCACTATGCATTGGGGCAGGTAGCGTTCTCCTGGCATCCGCAAACCCAGATCAGTCCGTCGGACTGCCAGATGTGAAGCGTGATTCATCACTCCACAGAACTCGTTTCCACTGCTCCAGAGTCCAATGGCGGCGAGCTTTACACCACTCCAGCCGACACTTGGCATAGCGCATGGTGATCTTAGGCTTGTGTGAGGCTTCTCTGACATAGAAACCCACTTCATGAAGCTCCCGACAAACAGTTATTGTGCTGACGTTGCTTCCAGTGGCAGTTTGGAATGTGGGTAGTGAGTGTTGCAACCGAGGACAGACGATTTTTACGTGCTACGCACTTCAGCATTCAGCGGTCCCGTTCTGTGAGCTTGTGTGGCCTACCACTTCGGTGGCAGAGCCCGTTGTTGCTCCTAGACGTTTCTACTTCACAACAGCACTTACAGTTGACCGGGCAGCTCTAGCAGGGCAGAAATTTGACAAACTGACTTGTTGGAAAGGTGGCATCCTATGACGGTGCCACGTTGAAAGTCACTGAGCTCTTCAGTACGGGCCATTCTACTGAAAAGGTTTGTCTATGGAGATTGCATGGCTGTGTGCTCGATTTTATACACCTGTCGGCAACGGGTGTGGCTGAAATAGGTGAATCCACTAACTTGAAGGGGTGTCCACATACTCTATGCTAGCGAAGGGAGTTCAATGTTCTGACTGCTGTGGGGGGGGACCGTTTTTAAAACGTTCAGTTTTGGTGGTCAATGACCTTTAGGGCCTACCAGAGGGGAGGGGCTGAAAGAGGTAATTGGATGGATGGGAGGGGTCGTTGATTATTTTTTCTGCACGTTTGGAGGGGCTTGGTGTACAGGAAGCTCCAGAGGGAAGGTCCCAGGACAGATAGTAATCTTTGAGGCTTTCAACACAACCCTCTCTAGTCTCTTCTTAGTGAGACTGTCCATGTTACCATACCAAACTGCAATGGACTGTATGAGACAAAGTCATGAGTAAGGTACTTTCAGAAACGTATCAAATGTAATTACTTATCCGAATAAATATAAGGCCATTCAGCTACTTTACTGATTCAAACCTTTAAAAAGTTCAACCTCATCAAATCGTTATCACAAGTATATTTCATGAGTGACCTTGCCGAGTGGAATGACATTGGTTTACAGTATGCTGACTAATCATTAAGACAGGAACATGATATGTGGGCAGAGAATAATACATGTCTCATAGAAGGGCTTGTCAGCATACCATAACTATATGCATAACACTACTTAAAGAGCTCTCCTTCAGTGGCTATTTGTTATTTATGGCCAGTTGGATAGATACATTTCAGCTATAAGTACTACAGTACACACCTCCATAACCATGTAATCATCATATTCATCATCACCTCTTTCAATGGGTTGTTTATCCATTAGCAAGTTGCCATGACAATCATCTTAACAAACCAACCAAGTGTATGACAACAAACTATGGTGGGCCTACCACCTACCATAATGGATAATAATATAGTCTTAAGAGTCATATCGTGGCTACATGCATACAAACAAAAACCAACTTGAGGGTGACACCATCCGTAATGGTCAGTGACACAGTAGAAGACTTTCTTAATGGTGTATTTCCTGTGCAGTGTTTTAGATTAGGCTAAAGTGGCTGGTTGGTCCGTGTCCTCCGGGTGGGGGACACGGGGGTGTGAGGAGCGGGGGCTGGTCTTCTGGGAGGATGTGGGATCATTGATGTGTCCAAAGATCAATAAGGGAGAGCATTCAGATCTCAACGGTGAAACCTAACCAGCCTGCCAATACAAGGGGGCTTCAGCCCATAGAGTAGAGTAGAACCCCTCAGCTGATAGGTACAGGAGGGGTGGAGCCAGACAGGGTCAGGGGGACAATAAGGTTAAAGTGGAAGTGGGACGTGACGGTGGCAGGTTCAGTGTGCTGCAACGTGATTGGTGGCTTCTGTTGGCCAAATTGTCTGAGATCAATAGCCATCAACACTGGTTTGCCTTTAAGTGTAAAGGGTAAATACCTCAATGAGCATTAAACACAATTATAGAACTCAGACGTGCATTAGTGGTCTTTCAGTGGCCTTCCCAAATTTAGTGTATCGTCAAGGACTCTGGAGCCTGTCCAAAAACTCCACATAATGGACCATGTGATATGCTTTGATGGACAGGTTCAATACAGAACATATCCCAGAGGTGTGTGTATGAGCATAATGGCTCAATTGAAAATTCACACTCTCTCTCACTCTATTCACTTGCCATATGGCGTTGTGTCATCATGGTACTATAAGTACAAGTGGTAGGTCAACGGTTGTAAGCTTTGGTATGAAATTACATGACATGAAATTATGTTATAAAATGGATTGTAAAACATGAGTCAATATTAATTCAGTTGTTTCTTTCTTGAAAGTGCACATCCCTCAATGAACTGACTTTCCTTTGATAGCCTGATCATTCACAGTAGTGTTACTTCAGGGATGACCAACTATGCAAGTTAAGCAGTCTCCCTCTTGTGGTGTATCATTATATTGTGCTAGAAGATTATGTGGTGTAGCTGGTAAAAATCCTAGCAATATGAGCCATGTTACAATTCCCACCATGTGGGTTAACCCTATTGTCGCGATGCATAGGGTTAATATAGCGGAGACCCGGATTCGCTTCCCGCTTCCTCTGTTCGCTATGTTGGTGTCAGAAGTGGGATTGCGGCCGAGAGGCCATCGGAAGGTACGGACATATGTGTGAAGGGCCTTGAAAGAAAGTCGACGTGCCTACCCGTTCGAAAGGCGGGTCCTCGCTATATGATCCACTTTACAATTCCCACCAAGTGGTTTAACCCTATTGGCGCGATGCGTATGGTGTTGCTTCCCACTTCTTCTTTTCGCTACATGTACTGTATATATATATTTTTTTTGGGTGCGGCTGGTAAATATTGTAGGCTATAGGCCTACGTACCAAAGCCTACTATGTACTACGCAGAAAGCGCAAGAATCAAGCTGTGCCTTGAATGATGATGTGCTTGACACCTGACCCTGAAAAAGGCACAGTGATGCCAAAACGTTGGTGGTTTACTCAATAAATTACTGTGAGCTTGTATATAGAGTGTGCGACATTCTTTGTTAGTTTCTTTTTTAGCGTACAGTTTGTTCGCCTTTGGTCAGCACCTCTACCAACTTTGTTGGTGTACACCAGCTCATGCTTTTATTAGACACCCAAATAATAAATATAAAGTTGACGCAATAATACAGACCACATGAATTAAAAATGATCAACAAAACTGCATGTGAAAAACGCATCTACCCAAAGATTTCAAGTAGATTTCCGGGGATACTTTCTATGGCAAACAACATGCAATGCAACGCTTCGGAGGGAGAGCGAGAGAGAGAGAGAGAGAGAGAGAGAGAGAGAGAGAGAGAGAGAGAGAGAGAGAGATATGAAGTGTCAGAAAAGTGACTCCTGTAGAACCTTGTCTCTTGTCTGTGTAGATCAGGGTTCCCCAAATGGCGCCCAGATGGCCGAATTTGTACCGCAGGTGTTTTTAATTGTTGGACATTTTAATTGTTAAAACACCTGGAAATCAGCTCCAAGTTATTTTTATTTGGGATATCTGTTCCCAAGTATTGCCATGCATAATAGAGAAACACATGACCATATAAAAATGTAAGCAAGGTTTGGAATTATTATGTTTTAGTCAAATATTATATATGTTTGGGCTTCTTGCGGTCAATTTGCAGTCTACAAATTATTTGTAGTTATGTTCCGGCCCGCGCCTGAATCTAGTTGATGATCCCTGGGGTAGATCGTGCAAGTCGTCTACTGCAGAAGTCACAGAGTGAATCGGGAAAGAGTGGACGTGCCTCTCTTCAGTTCGTGCACGACTCTTGCCTCCGCAGTGCACTGCTGGATAGCGCTCAGTACAGTCAGTCTGCGCGGGGACGCTGTACGCACGCACCAGTGACCTGCCAAAGCGACGCAACTCACTCTCAAAAGGTCTCGAACGCTACACGGCAGCGAAGAGCATGTGGAATTCACTGCGGACTCATTGATAAAGAATTGCCACTGGAATTAAAATGAACAATTCGTCCTGTATGTTCCTTTGCAGTATCCACTTAGTATAGTCTATTTGTTTTATGACACTGTAGGAAACCGAAGCATGATGGGTACCTTATCATTGGTGATGTTGTTTGGAGTGGTGAGTAGTGGCATGATTTATAACTCAGATTTCATAAGAAATATATTTAATTTTTATTGAATAGCTAGCATGGGAGAAACGTGTTCATTGTTGGCATTTTATTACTCTGCGTTATAAAACTGGGGTTTTATTGGACTGGGGATCCCTGCACTGTCCCGCGTATTTCTCCAACTAATGCTGGCAAATTAGTCACGATACTAATCTGAGGAGAGCTGCTGGAGGGAAGGTGCTTATCACCCCTCATCTCAGAACTGATCATAAGAAACCCGTATGTGTATTTTATAATAACACCGTGCTCTTCATCTATATCCTTTATAGAACAACCATCCTGGAAGGTTTTCATAGGCAGGTGCCATAGTCCAAGGTTCCTTTTAGAATTGTTGGATTTCATAGCAGGTCCATTCATTAAAAACTGTTCTAAGATCACATATGGACTGAAATGTAAAAAGCTTGGTCAGTCATTGGTAAATGGCACAGATATGTTGCATATATGCATACTCAGTGATGGGGAAGCTACTCAGAAAACATAGTTGACCAAGCTACCAATTACTTCACACTGGAAGAAGTTAATCTACCCTTAAGAACAAATATTTTACTTAACTAAAGTTACTTTGAAAAAAGTAGTTCACTACATCCAAACTACTTCTTGAAAACATTAATATGTAAATCTGAAATGTCATAGACTACAAATTGCAAGAACAGATCACTTTGAGGTCATATGATAACAGAATGTGTAATTTAACCTAATAAACACAAAAACAAGTGTTCCAAGTGAGAATAAAGCAGGTCTGATGCAGAAAAAAGAAAGGAAGTCATTGCCTACTTCACCCATATACCCAGTTTAACTACTTTGGTAGCTGGGTCAACTATATTTTCAGAGTAGCTTCCCCAACATTGAGTATGCATATATGAAACAGATCTGTACCATTTACTGATGATTGACCAAACCCTTTAAATTTCAGTCCATATGTGCTCTAACAACAGTTTTTATAAATGGACCTGCAATGAAATCCTAAAGTCCCCATATTTCCTTTTCCTTTTTTGGCAGTAGGCTTCTGTTGAAGTGGAGGTAGTGTCTTATCTGAAGTGCAAGATGTTTTGAGAAATTCATGACATGCATCAGAATTTTTGATAGTTGGGTGATGATAATGATAATGGTGATGGTGATGATGACAAACTATTTGCTATTATTTGGGAAGTGGCTGTCATGGGCTAATCTTCCTGATATGCCTAAACCTGCTGGTCTAGTGGCTGCCATAGGCTAATCCTCCTGATATGTCAAGACCTGCTGGTACAATAAGGCTTGTTCATTCACTCACCATGTGAACAGCCCTATACATGACTCATGAGAAGTCTGTTTTGACAGCTTCTTTACAACATTGTGGTAGTATAGAGCACGTTTGTAGAATTAGATTGAGAAATAGTCTCTAATTGACTATGAAATCGGGGAGAGTGCAAAGCAGGAATGTCAAGGCTGGGGATGTGACCTGGTGTGTGTATGTGTGTGTGTGTGTGTGCATGTGTGTGTGTGTATGTGTGTGTGAGGGCATTGCCTTATTCTACACTTTTGAGTTGAAGACTTAAAGCCAATTTATGCTTGATCCGAAAATGTGGTCGGAGGCTCCGTATGGATGGTGTGACGCAATTGCAGAGTTTCCGGAGGGGAGGCATGCAAAGACCAAAATAAGCTCCGTACCGCATCGCCGTGCGCCTCTCAAATTTTGTGACAATGCGGAGGGCTCCATATATGATTGGTTCATGGTGGGTGAGGGCGGGAGGTCCTGTATAAACACAAACTCACTTCCTTGACAACATCCTTCACAACAGTTCTGCGCTGCTCCGCGAAGCTCAAGAAGTATGAATGCCCTGACTTCTGCAGAGGCCATATCACCCTAAATGCTGCACGGCCAATGCAGATGTCGGATTGACCATGCAGCACCTTTCAGTCACTCAGATCATGTTGAGGGTAGCAGGCTCCTTATCAGAGGTGAGGCTGGTAATTGCCAGTTTATTTCACTGACAAGATGGATACAAATACAGATAAACTCGGGGGTTTGGGCTGCATTCCAAGTTCACATTCACCAACCTGGTGATTTTAATCTATGACCATATTCAAATAAAAACAGAGGTTTTGAACCAAGGTTTGCATAAATTAGGAAGGATAAGAAAAGGTGCTGATGTGTGGTTTAGCAATGCTTTGGGAAATTCTCCAACAGAGGGAGACATGACATGAGTAGAGGGGTCAGGGGTGCAACTTTCATTGGGGACGGAGGGGGTGACGGGGACGGGGGACATGTCCCCCCCACATTCTGAAATTGCATTTTTGTCCCCCCCTGTTTTATCATTGGAATGATGTGCATTAGGACCATGCGGACGCCTCCGAGCGGGCGGGTGGGCTGTTTGGGAGTGTTTATCCAACTGGGGGGGCAGGGAGAGAAAGAGAGGGAGGAGAGAGAGAGGGAAGAGAGATGGAGGAGAGAGAGGGAGAAATGTACAGAGCGCATGAGAGTCGATCGACAGAGAGAGAGCTGTGCTGGTGGCTGCTCTCAGTGCATCTGTTTCTGAATGAAAGCAGGGGCTGAGGGAGGGGGAGAGAGGGAGACAGTTAAAGAGAAAGAGAGAAGACCAGCAGTTTTTCTTAGTAAAATGTGAGGCATTAAACGTTAAAGCATTTCAGTCTAATGATTTTTATGATTATGACCTCAGAATGTGCTTCACATTATTGTTTCCTTATTTAAATGTATTGTACGTATGAAAACATGCTTTAGTCCTGTGCCTGTGAAGCTGTTTGGCATTTATATCAGAGTGAGAGAGAGGAAGTGACAGAGAAGGGGAGAGAGAGGGAGAGTGGAGAGAGGCAGTGAGAAAAAGAGTGGAAATAAAAAGAGAAAGAGAGAAGATTGTGTGTAGCAGGAAGCAGCGTGTGTGTGTGTGTGTGCGTGTGCGTGTTTTGTGTGCGTGCGTGTGTGAATTTATAGTTAAGTTGCGCAATATGAGGAATCGTAATGCAAATTACAGAGAGTTACAAATTACATCTGTCTTTTACCACACTTAGCAATTAGAGAGAAAAACAAGGAAGTTAACTCTCCCAGGGCCTCCATCAACAGTACTGAGTCTGACCAATAGCCCCGTAGACAGCTCCGTTTGTCTTGGCCTTAAAGAAAAAGATAAGTTCCTCAAACGCTTTACTACCAGGAACAGTCCCACCTGGACTTGCAGTATGCTCTAGCCAGCGGTACTCGACTAACGTTTGCACTACAAGCAGAATAAATAAGGAGGAGAGTAACCCCTATGGGGAAGAAAACACAAATCAAGTATTAGAAAAACAAACATAGATCTTCTCCTTATGAATGAATGGGTTCAGGAGTCTTTGTAAACACTCTGCAGACACACTGAGAACTGCAGTGTGAAGGGCAGCAGGCTGGAGATGGATGATCGGAACAGGAATTCTGGGGGGAAGTGTGTGTACATGTGTGTGTGTGTGTGTGTGTGTGCGAGTGTGTGTATGCATGGGTGTGTGTGTGTATGTATGGGGGGATATATTGAAGTGCTAACATGCAACATGAGGTTGTGCGTTAGGCGCATATGTTTCTAGGTGTTACTAGGACCAGTCATGGGTGAGCACCGGGAGGGTTGGGACAATGTATTGCTCTGTAGAAGAAATTGTCTCTGATTTGGATGTAGACAAAATTATTTAATGCCATGATAAGAGGTTAGATTAGGAACATGATTGTAATACACATCTGGCTGTCATTTTTGCCTCCAAAACGTTCCCCTCAATGGGTGCCCTCTGCTTTAACACCCTTCTGTCTGTTCCTCTGTCTGTGCCAGGTTGGGGTATTGCTGGCTTCTAAGACGGAGCGGGCGGTGCAGGTTCCCTGTGAGTCAGGCCAGTATACCAAGAGTGGAGCGTGCTGTGAGGAGTGCCCACCTGGAGAGGGGGTGGTGAGGAAGTGTGGTGCCAACCAGACCGTCTGCGCCCAGTGCCTGGACAGTGAGTACATCCCTCAAATGCAAAAGTGCACATCTATACAGACATATACACAGGCACACAGGCACACACACACACAGCTATTTTCAGGTGCACAACTACAGGTTTTTTTCTGGATCAAAAAGGGGCTTATGTGGTGGGTGTGGCAGGAGGCATGGCAGGGGGCGCAGTTGGCCCGTCGGCACGTCAGAATTTTAGAAGCCCCCATCTTGGTGGTGTAGAGAAATATTTGAATTTTTGAGCCAATTTCCTGCAATTCTACACATTTCTCCATGGAGCAGAGATACATTTTTGTCGTTTTAAAGTTAATTTCCTGCAATTCTCCACATTTCGCCATGCAACTGAGAGAAAACATTGCAGTTTTAAAGCAAATTTTCTGCGATTCAATGCATTTTGCCATGGCTACTGTTGTGTTCTGGAATTTGTTTTGGAATTTTCAATTCTCCCTGATTGTCTATATATATTTGATTGTTTTTACACTGTTTGGACTTATATTTATTGCATACTTTATATCTGGTTTTACTCAGTTTGGACTTATATTTATTACATACTTTATATCTGGTTTCAGCAATTTAAGTTTAGACTGAAAGTGTTTTTCCATCCAGAAAATGTAGAAAAAAAGTCATATCTCAGACTGCCCATCTTTTATTTTTATTGGCCAGTCTGAGATATGGCTTTTTCTTTGCAACTCTGCCTAGAAGGTCAGCATCCCGGAGTCGCCTCTTCACTGTTGACGTTGAGACTGGTGTTTTGTGTGTACTATTTAATGAAGCTGCCAGTTGAGGACCTGTGAGGCGCCTGTTTCTCAAACTAGACACTCAAATGTATTTGTCCTCTTGCTCAGTCGTGCACCGGGGCCTCCCACTCCTCTTTCTATTCTGGTTAGAGCCAGTTTGTGCTATTCTGTGAAGGGAGTAGTACACAGCGTTGTAAGAGATCTTTAGTTTCTTGGCAATTTCTCGCATGGAATAGCCTTCATTTCTCAGAACAAGAATAGACTGACGAGTTTCAGAAGAAAGTTATTTGTTTCTGGCCATTTTGAGCCTGTAATCGAACCCACAATTGCTGATGCTCCAGATACTCAACTAGTCTCAAGAAGACCAGTTTTATTGCTTCTTTAATCAGCACAACAGTTTTCAGCTGTGCTAACACAATTGCAAAAGGGTTTTCTAATGATCAATTAGCCTTTTAAAATGATAAACTTGGATTAGCAAACACAACGTGCCATTGGAACACAGGACTGATGGTTGCTGATGTTATGATTTAACTGGATAGAACCCAAATGCAGACAAGTACACCAAGCCAGAGAAGTTTTAACAGGTTTATTATAATGTTCAATAGTCCAGGTTTCCAATAAATGGGAAAGAGCAAGTCCAGGTTACAGGGAGGGTACAGATCCAGGTCAGGGCAGGTGTGGTACCGTAATGTCCTAGTGTCCGTGGTGAGTCCAAAGGAGAGGCCCGATAGTGGAGAGCAGGATGGTGGTGGCAGGAGTGAAGCGGAGGCAGGAGTCAGGTTCCAAATATCTGTGGCACAGGAGAAAAAGTAAATAAACAGTCCAAAAAACACAAGAGCGAAAACAGACAGGTTGAGTCGGCAGCGAGACTAACATGGTTGTCTTGACTATGATCTGACGATGAGTGGAAAGTTTGACCGGGTCTTAAAGGCTGAGGTGATTATGGTGAATGAGCTGCAGCTGGAACCTGACTCCCGCACACCAGACTTCACTCCTGCAATCAAGGACAGACAGAGGGGAGGGGGAGAGCAGAGAGAGAGCTACCTAGCAGCAGTAGGCCTAACAGTACCCCCTCTACGGACGCCACCTGGCGGCCGACAGGGTTTATCAGGATGTAACCTCATGAAACTCACGAACCAGAGCAGGATCCACAATGAAGCTCCTGGGCACCCAGGAACGTTCCTCAGGACCATAACCCTCCCAATCCACCAGGTACTGGAAACCACGACCCCGGCGGCGAACATCCAGAAGTCGCCGGACAGTGTAAACCGGACCCCACCCACGATCTTGGGCGGAGGAGGGGGACGAGAGGGCGGGCACAAAGGGCTAACCGACACAGGCTTAATCTGGGAAACATGAAAGGTGGAATGAACCCGTAGGGAGGCAGGAAGCTGTAGCTTAACCGCGCAGGGGGTTAACAATAGACAGTATCTTGAACGGTCCTATAAAACGAGGCGCCATCTTCTTCGACTCCACCTTCAATGGAAGGTCCCGTGACTTCAGCCATACCTCTTGACCAGGAGAGTAACCGGGAGCCTGGGACCGGTGACGGTTGGCTTGCCTCTGCATGTACGCCGAAGCTCGGGACAGAGCTACCCTGGCCTTCCTCCAGACCTTGCAGCAGCGGCGCATGTGGGACTGCACCGAGGGTACCGCAAGTTCCCTCTCTTGGGAAGGGAACAGGGGAGGTTGATAACCCAGAGCACACAGAAAAGGAGACAAACCAGAGGAAGCGTTAGTCAAGGTGTTATGAGCATATTCCACCCAGGGGAGCATGGAGCTCCATGACCCAGGGTTTGACCCAGTGACACAGCGAAGTGCGGTCTCCATCTCCTGGTTCGCTCTCTCGGCTTGCCCGTTGGTCTGGGGGGGTGATATCCAGAGGACAGGCTGGATGTAATGCCCAAAGCTTTACAGAAAGCTTTCCACACCTGGGAGACAAACTGGGGACCCCTGTCAGAGACAATATCCGTGGGTAGACCATGAGAGCGGAACACATGTTCAACCAAAATATCAGCCGTCTCTCTGGCAGTGGGCAGTTTAGGTAGGGCCAAAAAATGAGCGAACTTAGAAAAAACGATCAATCACCGTAAGAATGACAGTCTTACCAGATGAGGGGGGGAAGTCCAGTGACAAAATCCATAGCGATATGCGACCAGGGCCGGCTGGGTATAGGTAGAGGTCGTAGATGACCAGCGCTGGCCTGGGTGGAGTTTTTACTTCGTGCACATACCGTACAAGCAGCAATGAAGGCTCGAGTGTCCGCCTCCATCGTGGCCCACCAGAACTTCCGTCGCACAAAGTCAAGGGTCCGCGAAACTCCAGGGTGACAGGTAAGGGGAGACGAGTGAGCCCACTGAAGTACCTGGGAGCCGAGCAGACTCAGGGACAAACATCCGGTTAGGAGGACCCCTCCCAGGGTCAGCTTGATGATGTTGAGCCTGTCTAACAATCCCCTCGATGTCACATGTGATGACTGCAATACTGCAGGTAGGAGGCAAAATGGGTTCAGGGTTACTACCAGTATCAACAGCCGAATGAACACGAGACAGGGCGTCAGGCTTGACGTTGCGTGACCCAGGACGGTAAGACAGAGAAAAATTGAATCTCCCAAAAAATAGTGCCCACCTGGCTTGACGGGGGTTGAGCTGCTTCGCTGACTGGAGGTAAGCCAGATTCTTATGATCCGTCCACACGATGAAGGGTTGTTCCGCCCCTCCAACCAATGTCGCCACTCCTCGAGAGCCAGCTTAACGGCGAGCAGTTCACGATTTCCAACATCATAATTCCTCTCTGCCTGAGAAAGTTTCCTTGAGAGAAAAGCACAGGGATGCAGTTTGTTATCTTCAGGAGAACGTTGTGACAACACTGCACCTACCCCAGTGTCGGATGCATCCACCTCCACGACAAACTGGCGGTCGGGTCCGGCTGCATCAGAATGGGAGCCGAGGCGAAGCGATGTTTCAGTTCTTCGAACGCTGATTCGGCCCCTTCATTCCAAGCGAACGGTCGCGAGATGGAGGTGAGAGCGGTGAGTGGCGCGCAATGCGGCTGTAGTCCTTGATGAACCTCCTATAGAAGTTCGCAAACCCCAGGAATCGTTGAAGTTGTTTGCGGGTAGAGGGAGCTAATCAGTCCGTGACAGCAGAGATCTTAGCTGGGTCCATCCGCAGCTCCCCCTGAGCTATGATGTAACCCAAAAAAGAGGTCTCAGACACATGAAATTCACATTTCTCCATCTTCACAAACAGTTTGTTCTCCAACAACCTTTGCAACACCTGGCGCACATGCAGTTCATGTTCCTGGGAGGACTCTGAGAAAATCAAGATATCATCCAGATAGACAAAAACAAACCGATTCAACATGTCCCGAAGGACATCATTGACTAGTGCCTGAAAAACAGCAGGGGCATTAGACAACCCAAAAGGCATAACCCGATACTCAAAATGTCCCAAGGGTGTGTTGAAGGCAGTCTTCCATTCATCACCCTTACGAATGCGCACCAGGTGATACGCATTTCGTAGATCCAGTTTCGTAAAGATGGTAGCACCATGAAGGAGGGGAAAAGCCGAATTAATCAAAGGCAGAGAATACTTGTTCTTAATGGTGATGTTGTTAAGTCCACGGTAATCAATACAGGGTCTGAGGGTCTTATCCTTCTTAGCAACAAAAAAGAACCCCGCTCCTACAGGTGACGAGGAAGGACGCATAATACCTGCCGCCAAGGAGTCCCGAATGTAGTTCTCCATAGCCTCCGTCTCCGGCCGGGAGAGATTGTACAGGCGACTGCTGGGGGAGCGGGGCTCCTGGCTGGAGGTCAATGGCGCAGTCGTAAGGGCCGGTGAGGAGGAAGAGAAGTAGCTCTGTGTTTGCAGAAAACGGATGCCAGGTCATGATACACGTCAGGAACAGCAGAAAGATCCATGGACTCCAGTGGAGGTTGAGGCACAGTACTGGCAGGAGTCTGAGCAGAACACAAACAATTCACATGACAAAATGTGCTCCATGAAACAATGCTACCTGTCACCCAATCAATGTGTGGATTGTGTTTTATGAGCCAGGGGATACCAAGGACCAGGGGAGTCTGTGGGCAGTCGATAATATGGAATTGAATGTTCTCCTGATGATTTCCCGACACTCTAAGACAAACAGGAACAGTCTGATGGGTAATGCGGGTCAACAATTGTCCATTTAGACCCTTAGCCTGCAGCGGACAGTCCATAGGAACAGTCTCCAAATCCATTTGTTGAGCCCACTCTCTATCCAAAAAGCACCAGAATCAATCAGCGCACTAACAGAGAAATTCTGGGACTGCCACTGGAGGGATGCCTGGAGCAGAATGCGGGGAGAAGAGGAAGAATCCGCTGCTCGGCTCACCAAAACTTCTCCCATAAATGATGAGCCGGCCCTTTTCCCGGACGAACTGGGCAGGAAGGAACGAAATGACCAGCTTCTCCACAATACAGGCAGACCCGAGCCTGAATACGACGTGCACGCTCCTCTGAGGACAACCGTGCACGACCCACCTCCATGGCTTCGGGTTCAGTGCTCCTCGTATCGACTCGGGACGACACGGCTCTCTCCGTAGGGACGATGCAGGGAGGAGTTTGTTGATGACAGACAGGTTGCTTGGAACTAACACTCCTCTCTCCGGCGGCGCTCCCGAATCCGATTATCCAACCTGATAGTGAGTGAAATAAGATTATCCAGCGTAGGCGATTCATCATATGACACCAATTCATCTTTTAAAGTCTCAGACAAAGCATTGATGAACACTCCTTGTAATGCCTCGTCATTCCAACCACTCACTGCTGCTAAAGTCCGAAACTCCACTGCCATCTCCGCCACACTACGAGCCCCCTGCCGAAGAGAAAACAACCGTTTCGCAGCCTCCTTGCCTCGTACGGGGTGATCAAAAACCTTCCTCATCTCCGTGGTGAAGGCCACGTAAGCGCACGTAAGCGTTGCAAATGTCCGACTGACTCTCCCAGACCGCGGATCCCCAGGCACGAGCGGAACCGCTAGTAGAGTTGATAAGGTAGGCAATACGGGCTCTTTCTGAGGCGTAGGTGAGGGGCTGTTGTTCAAACACTAACGAGCATTGAGTCAAAAAATCGCCACAGGTTCCCATGTTCCCGTCATAGCGCTCTGGAGCAGGAACAAAAGGCTCTCTGATCTGGGCTGAAGGGGTAGTAAGGGCAAACACTTGATTGGTGAGTAATTGAACCTGATTAAGCAGCACCTGACTGTCCTCAGCAATCGTCTTAAACAGGGTATCATGTTGGCCAAGTAGAATGCCCTGATTGGCTATGGCAGTCCAAATTTGAGTGCACTCTGGGGTGGTATCCGAGCTACTGTCTGCTGGGTTCATGTTGGTCAGATCATACTGTTATGATTTAACTGGATAGAACCCAAATGCAGACAAGTACACCAAGCCAGAGAAGTTTTAACAGGTTTATTATAATGTTCAATAGTCCAGGTTTCCAATAAATGGGAAAGAGCAAGTCCAGGTTACAGGGAGGGTACAGATCCAGGTCAGGGCAGGTGTGGTACCGTAATGTCCTAGTGTCCGTGGTGAGTCCAAAGGAGAGGCCCGATAGTGGAGAGCAGGATGGTGGTGGCAGGAGTGAAGCGGAGGCAGGAGTCAGGTTCCAAATATCTGTGGCACAGGAGAAAAAGTAAATAAACAGTCCAAAAAACACAAGAGCGAAAACAGACAGGTTGAGTCGGCAGCGAGACTAACATGGTTGTCTTGACTATGATCTGACGATGAGTGAAAAGTTTGACCGGGTCTTAAAGGCTGAGGTGATTATGGTGAATGAGCTGCAGCTGGAACCCTGACTCCCGCACACCAGACTTCACTCCTGCAATCAAGGACAGACAGAGGGGAGGGGGAGAGCAGAGAGAGAGCTACCTAGCAGCAGTAGGCCTAACAGCTGATAATGGGCCTCAGTACACCTATCTAGATATTCCATTAAAAATCAGCCGTTTCCAGCTACAATAGCCATTTACAACATTATCAATGTCTACACTGTATTTCTGATCAATTTGATGTTATTTTAATGGACAAAAAAATTGCTTTTCTTTCGAAAACAACGACATTTCTATGTGACCCCAAACTTTTGAACGGTAGTGTATATATATATATATTTGATTGTTTTTACACTGTTTGGACTTAGGCGGGCCGCCTCAATGATTTCATTTCACCTTATATGCACTCATTAACACCATCAATGCCAATTTACACATTAATACCCCACCATCTAAAACCATCAACTCAAAACAGAAATAAGCCTGAACAAAAATGTTACTGTCCAAATTGCACTTTACTAAAAAAAAAGCCTTCTGTCCCTGTTTTAATAACATAGTGTTCTTTGGAAACAGGCAGGAATTCCAGTGTTTGATGGCTGTAAGTGGGGCCAAATGTGTTCACTTACAACTCAGGCTGAAAACCATTAGCACTGATTCAGAGGGAGGATAAGACGGGACGGGAGAGGTGCCAATGTTGCACTAGAACGTCCTACAGAGAGGAAGAGCCTTTATGCAAACATTTTTACATAAAAAAAAAAACATTTTTTAGTCATTTAGCAGACGCTCTTATCCAGAGCGACTTACAGTTAGTGAGTGCATATATCTTTCATACTCGCCCCCCATGGGAATCGAACCCACAACCCTGGCTTTGCAAGCGCCATGCTCTACCAACTGAGCTACAGGAGGCCCCAAACAAACATATGCACTTCATCTTAGGGCTTGTTTCACCATTTTCCCTCTCTTTCTCTTTTACTCTCTTTCTGTTGTTGTCCTTTACAGTAGTTAAGATGCTCCTATGTAGTATTTGTGAGAACACAGAGTAGAAGTCAAAGTGTAGTTCTCATAGGTCACTGCATAGCTGTGGTGGATGAGCAGAATGTCAGAGTGCATTGTGACTCATGATTGGTGTCAGGTCTGCTCTATTGACTGAGTCATACAAATAGGATCTTCTTTCACAACCATGACATTTTCACAGACAAAGTATTCTTCAGTTGAGGTCCTTTACAAATCCCAGGAATGCCAGTGTTTTCCAACAATGTTGAGCAGGACACAGAACAGACGAGGTCTAAAATTAGATAAATTAAGTCATTTAGTCAGAAGATGGCCTGTGTTGCTACTTGATATAGTCTCACCATAACAAGTTCCTACAGGCACAACACTGGCCTCGGATGCCTGTGAACTGCTGGCCAACAATGTGTAAAGACATGGTATGCACATCATTTAATATTAATATTAATATTCCTGGACCTTGGCAGTTTAAGATCAAACTCTCATCAACAGCAGCTTGTCAGTTGGTGTACAGCCAACCAGACAGTGTAGATAGAGAGGTAAGAGAAGAACTGTAATATTCTGAGGATGAAGGGAGGGGAAATGGGAGAGGAGGGGATGAGGAATGGAGACTAAGTCATCATTATTATCAGCAAATTACACAAAGTGATGGATTACAGCAGGAAACTGGGGCCGCTTGGTTTCTTTGCAAAAGCAGCAGAGATATCCTAATATGGACTGTGTTGTATTCTAATGTTTGACTGAACCCTGCCCTAAGAGTCCATAATTTATCAATTAAAATGTATAAATGCTGTCACTTTTACTGTGATAAAAAATATGTTAATGGTAAATGATAAACCACTGCTCAGCATTCCAATTATGTTACTGACACTGCTAGCCTTTGCCTGTTTTAGGAACTCTCCCTTTTTCATGATATCCAATTGGTAGTTACAGTCTTGTCCCATCGCTGCAACTCCTGTACGGTCTCAGGAGAGGCGAAGGTTGAGAGCCATGCGTCCTCCGTAACACGACCCCGCCAAGCCGCACTGCTTCTTGACACACTGCCCGCTTAACCCGGAAGCACCAATGTGTCAGAGGAAACACCGTACAGCTAGTGACCGAAGTCAGCGTGCATGCGCGAGAGCACGATGGGACAAGGACATCCCAGCCAGCCAAGCCCTCCCCTAACCCGGACGACGCTGGGCCAATTGTGTGCCACCTCATGGGTCTCGCGGTATATACGTAGATAGAAGCAGTATTTCATAAAGTGCAGGAATTAATATTTTTAAAAGGTGAAAAAACATTCAGAGCATCCATTTCCTGTTTCATGGTAAATATGGGTGCATCTTTATTTACCTCTTCTTCCTCTCTGCATACTCTACTCCCTGTCCCGCTAACACCTCCCCTCCTCATTGCCCTATCCTATCCTTTCAGGTCTAGACGCCTGCCAACGTCAGCACCGCTAAAATATTTATCAGTCCTTTCCACTTTCTCTCTCTCTGCCTGTCATGGGACACAACACATCCAGAGCTGCCTCTCAGTGAAGCATCACAAAGGGGGCTGCAACTGACTGGGGATCAGTGGGGATGGAGAGAGAAAAGGCAGAGCCCTGCCAGTCAATGAAGCGTTTACAAAGTCCGCTGACTGAATGGGGTTCAGTTGGGGATTTAGAGAGAGAGAGATAGAGAGAGAGGGAGAAAGAGAGAGAGAGGGACTGAGAGAGAGAGGAGAACCACAGCTTCCTTAGTCAATGGAGTGTGTAAAAAAGGACTGACTGATTGTGGATCAGTGGGTAATGGGGGAATGAGGAGGAATTAGAGTTTGAGAGTCCTCTGTGGCTCCTACAGTGGAAACTACTGCATTACTCCACTGACCCCAGAACATCACTAGGCAAGATAATGAGGGATAACATGTAACTGTCACCAGATATGACTTCCCTTTTTAAAATCCTAATAATAGCATTATAGTAACGTTAATAATACCCTAAACAGATGTTGTAAACCTTGGGGTCGAGCCAAGCGGACCACTGAGGCGTGCCGTGATAATTACACACTGATAAAGAAATGTTTCAAGTTTTAAAAGACAAATAAAAACTGGCACACAGGTTTCAAAACGTTTAACGTATAGCCCTACAGAGAGACAAGAGCCAGTATGTTATGTTAGCATAGCAGAAAGAGAGAAAAGACTTAAGGAAGGAAAGTCTGACATCAGTGAGGAAATGGCCACAGAAGAACACAGCAGGATAGTGCTGATGATGGAGAAGAGAAAAGAGGATGGACACAGGAGAAGCTTAAGGATGTCCAGACCTGCATTATTAATTATGCTAATCTAATGGGGTCGAAACACTTCTCAGGCTGAATTGGCACATTTACACGACATCCATCAGCCTTCAATCACTAACTGCTGACAGGATCATACTGCTAGATATTCCCCCCCTTCTCTCTCTCTCTCTCTCTCTCTCTCTCTCTCTCTCTCTCTCTCTCTCTCTCTCTCTCTCTCTCTCTCTCTCTCTCTCTCTCTCTCTCTCTCTCTCATCTCTCTCCTGTGTCCTGCATGTGCGTGGTTCTGTAGCATACGGTGCATATGGTCACGTTTAGACATGTTTATATACAATGACTGCATAGGGATTTATGCATGCGAGGCCTGTTGCACTGCGGGATAATTGGGGAGGTTGAGGAAAGGTTGTACCATCGAGCCTGACTGAAAAGAAAACAAAGGCTCTGAGTCCTACTTCTAATCATTATTGACCCTAAGGTCAGTTATTTATCCGCCGGATCGAAGATCCCGCTCACTCGGTCTATGTCAGAGCTGCTCTACAACCTCTAGCCAGACCCATATAAAGAGACCAGACCACCATCTGAAGCACTCACTGCTGACTGACTGCTGAGAAATGTTAGAGAACAATAACACTGGACCTGAGCCACCACCTGGCAGTGGAGGGAGCTCAACCTCAGGTCTCTCCATTGCCCTGTTCCCTGATTCTTATGAGTCATATGAATTTATATTTACTATTTGATGGTCTTTTTGATGGTCTGTAACATGCATGTTTGTTTGATCATCCAATTTTGGACCATCGCCAATGTTTTTCACTGTGTTACCTCAAATGGTTGGAGTTGGAAACTCAGAGGAAATAAAATCCTGTTCTCACAGAATGAGCCTGTTTTATCCAGCCCTGTTATGAGGTTTATCCTCCACTAACGTTTCAAAGCCATTACCTCTCACATTCTCTGTTTCCACTGTGGTTAAAGTAAGGGAGATATAAATAATAATATGCCATTTAGCAGACGCTTTTATCCAAAGCGACTTACAGTCATGCGTGCATACATTTTTTTTGTGCGTATGGGTGGTCCCGGGGATCGAACGCACTACCTTAGCGTTACAAGCGCCGTGCTCTACCAGCTGAGCTACAGAGGACCACCAGAGCTGATACCCTGTATTGTCAAGTAGTAAGCTGTGCTGCTGTTTGCAAGGTGTTAGAGCTATAAGGCTCAGCCTGTGCTAGTGTTTACATGCTGGAGCAGCTTACAAGGCAAGGCAAGCACTAGGACATTGCTGCAGGGCTTTTCACACCAGCAATACACTCTCTCTCTCTCTTACTGAACACAACAACAACTGCCACCCAACACTTCTCATTGCTCGTCCTGACACAGACACACAGACACACATGCACGCATGCACACACGCACGCAGCCACACACACACACGCACGCAGGCACACACACACACACACACACAATACATGATACTCTCACGTAGATGCAGACACACACACAAAAACATGCATCTCTTGCTGTTTCTAATAGTAAGGGAAAGTCTCAAAAGATTGACATTGAACAGATTGCACAAGATGCCTCCTCTCTCCTGTTCCCCCTTTAGAAGGGCATCACACAGGAGTACAGAGGGATTTGGGGAACACTCTATATCCGGTGGGGATCCCGCTGTTCTGTTATCTGAACCAGCCAGCCAGCCAGCCAGCCTCTCCTCTCCTCTCCTCTCCTCTCCTCTCCTCTCCTCTCCTCTCCTCTCCTCTCCTCTCCTCTCCTCTCCTCTCCTCTCCTCTCCTCTCCTTTCATCCCCTCTCCTCCCTCTCCTCTCATCTCCTACAGCCAATAAAATAACAGACTCTATGAATAATTCAGCAGGATTCCAATTATATATATAAAAAATTCTATATGAACATTTAATATTAATGGATGACTTTGTACCGCTAAGAACTCTCAGCATGAGAATAACCCAGTTTGGGGTCAACACCTTCATGGCTCAACTTTTAGCACCAACATTCTACTGATGGAACTTCATAAAGACAACTACAACTGGCTCAGCAAATAGTCATCAGTGGCCTCCTTTATAAACGTTGCATATGTACAAAATATACCACAAAACATGCGTTCACCAGTTTTTACGTTGGCATTTATAAAAAGTGAACTTGGCGTGAGAATGTCCTTTACTCCACGCAAAGTTTAGACCATGCGTACGCACATTTTCTATTGGTTGAAGTATTGTATTGCAAGCAGGCAAGTAAGTACTTTGTGCAAATGGGGGATATGATGACACGCTTATTCATTAAAACATAATAACAAGATGAAACCATTTGCCGTTAGTGGTTATTTTTGGAATTGAATTCAAAACATTGTTGACAGGTCCACGACAATCTGCCATAATTTTCTCTTTCAGAAAGTGTCACAGTCCTTTGCTAAATACAGCATCAATTACTGCAAAAGACGAAAACATTCTACCAACACAGTAAATAGACTGGTAGCTTATGTAAAATACTTCACAGTATGGGTATAGGCTACAGTATTGTTGTGCGATAGGAGCGCGACATCTCAGAGACCAAGGCAGGAGATACTGAAGAAACACAATCATCTATTGATAAACAAAACAATACGTCTTTTGCAAAGAAGTGTGGGCTGTAGCATTTTACTTTTAAATTGTTTTGAATATACAATCAATCAAGTGTTCGGCACTCACTATAGGCATCATGCATGTTTAGTTTGAAAAAGTCACTGTAAAAGATGAAAACATTCTGCCCACACCTCTACAGAAATCTGATCAGATTTGCCATTGCTCTTTCTTTTAGAAACTGCCGTCCCGTGGCCTAATTCCAATAGTTCCAAATCATACAGCAAATAATGGGTGTTAAACGGTGTTATAGTCAAGTGAACTGAGTGTTTTTTCCTGGCGGAGTTATAATGCTTGTTCACACACGCACAGTTTTATGACAAGTCTGATTTACAACGGGAAACATGCGTATGGCGTGCGCCAAGTTTATACATCTCAATATTTTTAGACGTACGTATTATTTTCAGAAATAGCGCACGCAGATATTTAGTGTGACATTTACTCAACGGTTAGTAAATGATCCCCCTGAGTTGTTACCAAAATATGTCTGATGAAATTATAATTTGGGTTTATCATTCTGCAACATACTTGAAAATTATGACGATTGGCCAAGCATCAAATGATCAGTGATCCTTTGTGCCAAATCCAGCTTGATTAACTGTCACACCCTGGCTCTGGGACTCTATATGTTGAGCCAGGGTGTGTTCATTCTTTGTGTTTATTTCTATGTTGGTAATTCTGGTGTGTTTATTTCTATGTTGGCTAGAGTAACTCCCAATCAGAGGCAACGAGTGTCAGCTGTCGTTGGTTGTCTCTGATTGGGAGCCATATTTATACTGTCTATTTTCCCTTTTCTGTTTGTGGGTTCTTGTTCCGTGTTCGGTCATTGTTACCGTGGACTTCACGAGTCGTTTCTTGTTTTTGTATCGTGTTTACACTTTAACTAATTAAAGTATGTTCGTTCATCACGATGCGCCTTGGTCTGTTCAATATGACGATCGTGACAGAAGAACCCACCATGCAACGACCAAGCAGCGTGTCCAGGGGCAGCTCTTGGGCTGGACATGGGAGGAAGCGCCGGGAGAAGAGACGGTGGAGGCGCGCCGTAGAGAGGAGCAGCGGCGCCAAACGGGTCAACGTCGGACAGGCGAGAGGCAACCCCAGACATTTTTTAGGGGGGGGCACACGGCATGGACGACGGGGCTGACGGAGGCAAAAGAGGGGCGGATTCAGAAGGCCACCAGGTTACGGATACACCGCCCTGTACGTCCTGTGCGGATGCCTCACACAGAGTGGGTGAGGGTAGGCATTCAGCCAGGACGGGTTGTGGCCGCTCTTCACTCCAGGTCTCCTATCCGTCTCCACAGCCCGGTTCGGCCTGTCCCTGCTCCACGCACCAAGCCTACGGTGTGCGTCGCCAGCCCGGTCCGGCCTGTCCCTGCTCCACGCACCAAGTCTACGGTGCGCGTCGCCAGCCCGGCCCGGCCTGTTCCTGCCACTCGCACCAAGTATACGGTGCGCGTCGCCAGCCCGGCCCGGCCTGTTCCTGCCATTCGCACCAAGTCTACGGTGCGAGTCGTCAGCCTGGTAAGGCCCGTTCCTCCTCCACGCACTAAGCCAGGGGTGCGAGTCGTCAGCCTGGTAAGGCCCGTCCCTCCTCCACGCACCAAGCCAGGGGTGCGAGTCGTCAGCCTGGTAAGGCCCGTTCCTCCTCCACGCACCAAGCCAGGGGTGCGCGTCGTCAGTCCAGCACAACCCGTGCCTGGGTCACCGGTGCCTGGTAAGGTACCGGTCAACTGCTCCACTATGGAGCTGAAGCTAACCGCTCCTGCTAAGTCCAGTTCAGCTCCAGCCGGCGGGGCCAGACTGGACCAGGGGCGCTATGGGGGGTGTATTGGAGGGTGGTGGTCAAGGCCGGAGCCAGAACCGCCGCCGAGGAGGTATGCCCGCCCAGCCCTCCCCTGTTTTGTTCAGGTGGAGGCGAGGTCGCAGTCCGCGCCTTTAGGGGGGGGGGGTACTGTCACACCCTGGCTCTGGGACTCTATATGTTGAGCCAGGGTGTGTTCATTCTTTGTGTTTATTTCTATGTTGGTAATTCTGGTGTGTTTATTTCTATGTTGGCTAGAGTGACTCCCAATCAGAGGCAACGAGTGTCAGCTGTCGTTGGTTGTCTCTGATTGGGAGCCATATTTATACTGTCTATTTTCCCTTTGTGTTTGTGGGTTCTTGTTCCGTGTTCGGTCATTGTTACCGTGGACTTCACGAGTCGTTTCTTGTTTTTGTATCGTGTTTACACTTTAACTAATTCAAGTATGTTCGTTCATCACGCTGCGCCTTGGTCTGTTCAATATGAAGATCGTGACATTAACTTTGAATAGAGGCCATCTCATCGTCTGTTCAGAGCAGGAGAGATGTATATCATTACTGCAGGTCACATTGTTTATGATTTAGATATGAGTGCTTTACTCAGTACAGTCCACACAGAGATCAATATAGTAATGAGCGCGGCAGGCTTCAGACTCCTTCCTCAACAAGAGCACCTTTCATGTCCCAGAACACAAATCATCCAGAGCCCACTGTATCCCCCCTTTAGATGAACACAGCAGCAGTAAACATGATTCATGTCGTCCGTCTGTCCGTCCGTCCGTCCGTCCCCCTCTCTCTCTCTCTCTCTCTCTCTCTCTCTCTCTCTCTCTCTCTCTCTCTCTCTCTCTCTCTCTCTCTCTCTCTTGCTCCCTGCTTATCTCCTCCTCATATAAATATTTCCTCTCTCCATCCCCCTCTCCCCTTCACCCCTCTGTCTCATCCTCTCCCTCATCTTTCTCTGTCCCCTTCTTCTTTCTTCCCCTCCAGGTGAGACCTACTCAGAGAACTACAGCCACACAGAGACCTGTATCCCCTGCACCATGTGTACAGGTCTGATGCGCATGCAGACGCCCTGCACTGACTCCAACGATGCCATCTGCGTGTGTGACTACAACTACTACCTGAGTGAAATGTCTGGGCTCTGTGAGCCCTGCACGGTGTGCCCGGCGGGCCAGGGCGTGTTGGCACACTGCGGGCACAACCACGACACGGTGTGTGAGGAGTGTATAGACGACACCTACTCCGACCGGGACAGCTACCTGGACCCCTGCCTGCCCTGCACCATATGTGATGAGGGCATCGAGGTGGAGCTGAGCGCCTGCACCCCCGTCAGCGACTCCCTCTGCCACAGTAAGAGAACCAACACCCTCACACACGTTCAGAAAAGAACACACACTCGTGGCCACACACACACACACACACACACGCTAGCCAGTAGCAGTAACGTCTGGGAACTTATGGTAACCTTTGCCCTCCTGTCCTATCAGGGCCGTATAGTAAAGGTCTGTATGTCTCTATGACAATGTTTTCTTTTCCATGTGAATTTAGCAGGTCAACAGGCGTGACTTCCACATGTGTCTGTTCTAACAGTCAGGGTCAGAGGGCCATGCAGGCCAAATTGTCAGACGGCAGAAAAAACAGAACAGGGGTCACAGAGGTCAAGAAGTAGTGGAGTGTCAACACAAAGACACTGCATAATCTCCACACGCTCTAACCAGAGGGCAGGTATTCACTCTGCAGGCACGATGGACACATATGCACTACAGGGCAGGCTGCAGCACTGGAGCACATACCCAGGAAGCTGTCAATCCAGCAAGGGTGGAGGTGGCATGAAATCAGCCACCTCCAGATGACCTTTGGTACAGTAGGACTAGAATGTCCAAGGTTCCGTAAAGGCGATAAAAACAAGGCCTGATATTGGTTTGGACATTAATTTGGGGTTTTGGAAACAAGATTTCCGTAATGGTTTTGGATATTAGGTTCGAAATTTGGAACTTGGACACTTACTAGGATTAGTTACTTTTTGGATGGGGGACTTGCATGAGGTTTGTGTGCTGGGCTTGGATGCTGCCTGGGCCGGAAATGCCACGTTGCAAATGGAAGTGGGATATCTGTGGACACCTGCTGCACTGTGCTAGACATGCTTGTCAGGCAGATGGGGGTCATAAATCACTCTTCTTTTAATGTTTTGTCATCTCTAGGCCGTGGCTGGCAGTTCTCAGTTAGTCTGTGAAACAGACTGAGGAAAGATAAACCGAGAAAGAGCAGGAGAGGAGGAAACAAGGGATGAGTCCATAACAGGCCACACTCACTCTCTCACCCACACATAGGCTGTCCCAAATGGCACCCTATCCCCTATATAGTGAACTACTTTTGACCAGAGCCCGTAGCGGTAGTGCACTACATAGGGAGTAAAGTGCTATTTAGGAGGCAGACACATCCTCCTCCTCACTGGCAGCTGTTTCTGGGTTCTCAAAAAGCCAGAAACACCTGCTTCTGATCAGCCAGAGACATCTCTGTTCAGAGAGCGGGAGATTAGATTGAGAGAGAGAGAGAGAGAGAGAGAGAGAGAGAGAGAGAGAGAGAGAGAGAGAGAGAGAGAGAGAGAGAGAGAGAGAGAGAGAGAGAGAGAGAGAGAGAGAGAGAGGAGAGAGAGAGAGAGAGAGAGAGAGAGAGAGAGAGAGAGAGAGAGAGAGAGAGAGAGAGAGAGAGAGAGAGAGAGAGAGAGAGAGAGAGAGAGAGAGAGAGAGAGAGAGAGAGAGAGAGAGAGAGAGAGAGAGAGAGAGAGAGAGAGAGAGAGAGAGAGAGAGAGAGAGAGAGAGAGAGAGAGAGAGGAGAGAGAGAGAGAGAGGAGAGAGGACACAGTTTCTTACACGATCATGTCCCAACACCTTCCCAATTCATAACCACATAAACCAGTCCATCTCTCTCTCTCTCTCTCTCTCTCTCTCTCTCTCTCTCTCTGAAAAAAAAGTAGTAAATATGAGAATTGGCTATATTAGACATCACTCATAAGTTACGTAAGTTGCGTGGAGTCAGAGAGTCATATGGACTGCAAAAATCAAATCAAACCGCACCATGTGTGCCTCATACAGTGAGTGAACATCTATATCAGGCCTTCTATTATGAGTGATGTACAGTAGGGTACAATACAGCCTTGTGCTGTCCCGTATAGAGGACCACCAGCAGTGTAGTTAAAGACAGCACACCACCAGAGCTCCTCTCACCTCTGACCTCAGGGCTCTGTCTTCCTCTCTGTGACCCTGTGTTGTGTTCCGCTGGCCACGGACAGTGCTAGGGA
This sequence comes from Coregonus clupeaformis, assembly GCF_020615455.1. Taxonomy (NCBI): domain Eukaryota; kingdom Metazoa; phylum Chordata; class Actinopteri; order Salmoniformes; family Salmonidae; genus Coregonus; species Coregonus clupeaformis. The sequence goes on along the minus strand of NW_025535691.1, from coordinate 28,631 downwards.
CAGTAGTGGCAGTATGGGGTGGATCTGGATGACCTTGCCCTGTGTGGTGTGTCAGGGGGAATCTGGCATGTGAAAGAAGCCACAGTCATACACCCATAAGGCCACACGGAAACATGTGGACGCCATCGAACCATTGCCATGACTGTTCTGTTCCCAAGCCACCCGGTGGCCTATGATGACAAATGTGCTGTAGTCCACACGTCAGCCTGTCAATGGGTTTGAATGCTTATCAGACAGATGGGGGTCATAAATCACTCTTCTTTTGATCTTCTGTCATCTCCAGGCCGCGGCTGGCACTTTGAATTGGCGGTGTCAGAGATGGAACTGCGATGGAACTGCAACTGTAGCTCAGTTGGTAGAGCATGGCGCTTGCAATGCCAGGGTTGTGGGTTCGATTCCCACGAGGGGCCAGTATGAAATTTTTTTATGCACTCACTAACTGTAAGTCGCTCTGGATAAGAGCATCTGCTAAAATGACTAAAATGTTAGAGTTGTCAAATTCACAAGCAGCTCCTGGCATTATACCTAAAGCGGACATTGCCATTAGCTGCACGGAGTCGCCTTAAGATAAATCCCATGCAGACTTGTTTACAAGTACGAACACTGGAATGTGAGATGTAATCTACACCTCGATTAGAAATCCTCATTATTTTGTTTAATGATTTCAATTTGAGCTTCATTATTTCTTTATAGCCTACACTTTCTTGTTCTGAACTTCTGACGCTAGTGGGATGGGTGTGGCTTCGTGACAATGATTACAAGAGCAGCAGCTCACCGATTTGACAGCTCCATCAGCTATGCGGGTGTCGGCTATTGCTGGTTAGCCTCGTCGCGAACCAAGCTTCCCTAAAATGGGAAGCCTGGGGGTGTTCCATGGCAGAAGTCAGCTAAAGAAGGGTAGGAACCCGGTGTAAATCAGTGATGCCTCACAACACGTCAAACCAATCAAATGCCTTGCTTGGGCTGAGCTCCAAAGGTGCTCACCAGATTAGTGCCGTAGGAGCAACAGTGCGTGAGGACAAAAAAAATCAACAAAACAAGCACTGGTGACAAAACATTTGAGAAAGTTTGCAGACGCTGGTTTTCACTGGATTTCTCTGTTATTTCTAGATCAAGAGGGGAGAAAGTGTCTACAATGCTAGCTATTAGCTAGTTACATTTCTCTCACGATTATTAGGCCAACAAAATGTAAATAAAAATGGCACATTATTGACCTAAAAGGTTAGCTGTGTTAGCCCAGTCGCTAGCTTCTCCAGGGTCAGTGACACATAGAGCAACCATGTACTATCTATTGGAACAAGAGCAATCATTTTGCAAGCAACATTGCTAAAATTAATGAAATAAAATAAAATGTTCCTCATGAAATATTACCTGTAATGCTCATCTCCTATAGCATAATTGTCATGTCCTAAATTACAAGGGTTGGATTTGCACTAAACAATGTTATATGTCAGCACTTAAAAGGCTTGTACAAAATCTGGTATATGGTTTGCCTCATTGTCTACTTGTATCATTTTAAATTGAGAAAATATAGCTCAACATGTAAACAATGTGTGAGTTTAGCTATTCACTGCTTCAGATGACAGATGCCCATAAGGCCAGTAATGCCATCATAATGTAGGCCTATGGCTGCATTGGCGCTGCATGCCATATGATAAGCTGCCAAATGGATTCACATAGCTGATATACTGAGAGAGAGTGACAATCAAATAAGACAGATTGGAGATCTTATAATTAGACAAAAAGGAAATGTTTGTTTGAGAATACAACACAGAAACATAGACACATTTCAAACAGAACCCCTACCCCTCTTTATTGCAGGATTGTGATATGTGATTAATCAACATTGACACCAGTTCATTTTGAATAATAGAATAAAAGTTTAAACACTTCACTTCAAAGAATCAACACTTCACCCCTTCAAAACGTACATATAAGTCTAAACAACAATAGATGATTGAGTAGTAACATGTATGCTATTATTACTAAAGCATCATTTCAGGTGTCAGCGGTGGCCAACCTTTCTCCACTGATCCCTGATCTACTGGGTGAGCAGACTTCTGTTCAAGCAATAGCACACTTGTTTATCAACTCGTTAGATTTGATAAGTTAAATCAGGTGTGTTATTGCTGGGCTGAAACAGAACACTGCACACCCAGCAGATCTCCAGCAGGGTTGGCCTGCTCCAATTGTAATAGCTTTATACATTGTGTGTGATGTTTAAATGTATTTTTGTATACAACATTTGCTAACATACAGTAAGTAGGCCTACACATATAACCCATGGCATATAGAATATACCCTTAGTCTCTTCGGACATTCATTGGGACCTCCCTCTTCATCTGAAAACAGGCTTTCACAGCGTTCCATATCTGAAGACAGAAAACATCACAAAGAAACAGGCTTCATTATACATAAATTAGACAGCGCTGAATATTATGTTGCTATTATCTCTCTGTCCTCAAAGTTTTCCCCTCTAGGGACTGGAACTGGAGAATATTTTCATAATGTCCTCCAACAAAATGACCTGTCCTATCCAGTAGCCTACACTCTCCCTTTACTGACAGCTGGTGCTGCAATTTCACCCTCTTCTATGGCTATTATCTACAAATGCATTTGGAGACTGTGTTTTTAATTAACAATGATTACATCAAGATAGCTAGTTAATAGGAAGTTAGCTAGCTGATTACATGTAATTCACTTAGCTTAACAGTGTGGAAAGTTAGCTAGCTAACTAGCAGCTCAGTTGAGTTAAGCCGGGTGTACACTACACAATTTTGGCCCCGATTTAGCTGTCCCAGACAAGTTTTTGAGATTGGAGACAAAATCCCCATGTCGTTGCCTACTCGGGGTGTGCGGCCGTCACCGACGATCGTTTAATGTGAGCGGTTCAGAGGCGCAATCTGAGGGCTACCGATCTCGTCTTTGAGCAGTCCCAGACATCCCGATATTTTCAAACATGTTTTATTTTATTGGCACAAAATCTGCAATGCTCTTGTAGTGTGAGATGAGCAACGACAAGTTGTGAGAATGGTGATCAGCAATAGCCAATGACAGCTCGCCAGAAAAGAAGCCAGTGAGATGACGACGTTGTTTCGCATCACCCAGAATGTGTAGACTCTCCAGCAGAAGCGATGACTACTACTAGTATGCATTTATACTTGCCTTTAACTAAAGCGTCAAATCGTTACAGCTCTGAAGTGCACAAGCAATGTTATTCAATTCAAAATGTTGGCTAGACATTTCAACTTTGTATGGCAAGCGTGAATGTCTGACTGAAAACATTTGAGGCTGCTTTGAGCCACAGCTTGTTGTAGCTACATTAAATCTAATTGCATCATTGTGTTCGCAAGACAATGTGCAATGGAAAGTCTAGTGCATCAACTCTAAATAGCAAACTGCAGCTTGTGTAGCTCTATAAACAACATTAACCCACTCATACCAATATCAATGAGGGATTTGGGTCAATACATGTTTTGGTTTATCTGTCATCTGCGCAGACGAATGTTCTGAATGGAGTAGGATCAAAACAAAAAGGAAATTGTCTAAAATTGGAGTGGAGGATACGTGTGTGAATGATAGTGAATCGCTTCTTGTTGGGATGCATTTGTTGAGTAAGGATGCATATGTGGGAAACCTGTTTGAGGTGTTGAAAATGGAGTATGTGCTTGGAAAAGTGGAGTCTGTCAGAGTGACCAGGAGTGGTCTTATTTTGATTAATTGTATTTCTGAAGAACAGAGGAAGATTGCAGTAGGCCTCAAAAGAATCCGGACAACAGAAATGTTGTGTTTTGAACTTCGGAGTAGAGCACCCGTCAAAGGAGTAATCTCAGGGGTGACGACGGATGTTCAGGTTGAATACTGTGATGTCACGAGAGGCTGTGTCCTGGAGGGACGTTACATCCCCCTGAGATGGCTGCAAACCCAGACAGCTATGGCTCCATCTGCTGGTATGGTCGGGAACTCCACCCCTCTATGGCCAATCTTCCCACGCAGCTGAAACCAATCAGGAGCTGATGAGCTGAAGGTTTGGAAGGGAAGAGACACACTGAGGGGGTGTGTGGGTTGTGAAGTAACACAGTCTCCAAGCTGGGCTCTCTGGAGGACAAGAGTGCTGCACGTCCACTTCCATGAGGAATATAAGGATTTGGAGATACTTACCTTTGGGAAATACTCACCTTTGGATATATGCACCTGTGGAAATACGTGTGGGATTTTTGGAAGGACGTTTTGCTGGGTTGGCCACTAGCTGCAACGTGGAATACAGTAAGACTGGGGAAAAGTTATTTGAGCGAGGGAGAGTTATGATTTTGGATGTGGAAGAGACATCCCTGAACTGTTAACCCTTAAAGAGCCACCAGAGAACAGAATTGTGTTATACTTTCGTTAGTTTCCCAAGACCTTTAATAAAATCCTTGTTTTGGTTGAACCTGGTCTCCTTGCACTACTTGAGCAATCCCGCTGAAAGCTGTGTAGCCTCTCGTGACATCACAGATGGTGGAGAATACAGGCACGCTCAAGCGTTAATAGTGCATGTCAGAGGAGGATACCGAAGGTTTGATCACCCAGTTTTCCAAGTTGGCCGTAGGCTCCCCGCCGACTGAAATGGAGGACATATTGAAAGCCCTTGTTGCTGGCCAGCAAGCCCAGATGCAAGCAACCGTGGCTCTCTTGGAGGAGCAAAAGAAAGCCAACCTTCTGAAGGCAGAGGAATTGCAGCTGCAGAGACAGAGGGTGGTCCAAAATACCCGCCCAATAAAGGCAAGTGACTTTATATCTAAGATGGGAGCTACCGATGACATTGAGGCATACCTGCATGCATTTGAGGCCACGGCCACTAGGGAAGCCTGGCCCAAGCAACAGTGGGTTGGTCTGTTAGCCCCCTTTCTAACCGGGGAATCGCTGAATGCTGTCCGGGACCTGGGCCCTGACCAGGTTACTGACTATGATGCCCTGAAGTCTGAGATCCTCAGCAGATATGGACTCACAAAGTTTGGTATGGCCCAGCGCTTTCACAGCTGGACCTTCCAACCAGACCAACCTCCTCGGGCGCAGATGCATGAACTTGTCCGAATCGCAAGGAAATGGCTGGATCCGCAGAGGAATACAGCAGCGGCGGTGGTGGAGGCCGTTGTGGTGGATCGTTACCTACGCGCCCTGCCTTATGAGGCAAAACGGTTCATCAGTCAACAGGCCTTGACCACGGCTGATCTGACCGTGGAAGCTGTGGAAAAGTACCAGGCCACAGCGGAGATGCTGAATGCTTCCCGAAAAGACCCCCAGGAGTGCGGCCCCACCACAAATGGGAAGAACCCGTCCAAAGGACCCCAAGGTCTCGAACCCAGCCACGTCAGGACTTATCCCGGCTCAGGGGGAGCCAGAAACCAGGCGGGTCCAAGAAGAGTACACCAGGAGGGGGGAAACTCGACAGTGTTACCGGTGTGGGGAGATGGGACATATCTCCTGGCAGTGTGGGAAACCAGCCGAGGAACCTATGCCCACTGCGGAGTCCTCCAGCTCAGCACCCACACACCGTTTTGCCTCGCTCTTGGGAGTCGTAGATGGCGGCCCAGATCGACCCCCCACCTGCCCGGTAACTGTGAATCACCATGATGTGGAGGCCTTACTGGATTCTGGTAGCCGGGCCACCCTGGTGCGTAAGGATTTGGTGGGCCCAACGTGTCTGACCCCCGGGGAAAGTCCTCCCAGTTTCCTGTGTCCATGGGGACACCAGAGAATACCCCATTACTGAACTTACAATGACCAGCACACGGGGAACCATACACACGACGGCGGGGGTGGTTGATTCCCTCCCCGTCCCTGTCCTAATTGGACGAGACTGCCCAGCCTTTTACCCACTCTGGAGAGAGTCTCAGGAGAGGATAACCCGAGTACCTCGGAAACGGAGAGGCAAGACTCATCCTGGGAAGGCTCCGGTGCAATCCTCCGAGTTACTCACTCCCGCCCGGGCTCGGATAGGGATGGCAGGTGCCCAGACCGACACAGAGACGGAGCTACAGAATCTGGACAAAGAACTGTCTGGTCTGAAGGGGACCGCTGAGAGGTATCGTTTGTTAAAGCAACAGTTAGACATGAAGACAGAAGAGTTAGATATCCTCCAGGCTAAACTCCAACAGAGCTCCTTCCCTAAGCAACAGGAGGAGCTGGAGAGGCTGCGCAGGACCATCGAGGAGTGTGAGGAGACCCTGCGCAGTAGTAAGGAGGTCCAGAAGAAGGCAGAGGAGAAGTACAAGGTGTTGGAGAACAAGATGAAGAATGCGGAGGCAGAGAGAGAGAAGGAACTGAAAGCTGCTCAACAGAAGCTAAACTCTGCTAAAACCAAGGCTGATGCGTTCAGTAAGAAACTCAAGGAGAGACAACAGGAGGCTGAGTCCCTGGTCCTAGAGTTGGAGGAGTTGAAGAGAGAGCAGTCTGGCAAGCACCACGGCAATGCGGACGCCCTCTCCCGGCGTGATGCCTTCTTCGCTGCCTTTACCCCGACGAGGACGTCGGTCCCGAGGAGGGGGATGTGTGATGTCACGAGAGGCTGTGTCCTGGAGGGACGTTACATCCCCCTGAGATGGCTGCAAACCCAGACAGCTATGGCTCCATCTGCTGGTATGGTCGGGAACTCCACCCCTCTATGGCCAATCTTCCCACGCAGCTGAAACCAATCAGGAGCTGATGAGCTGAAGGTTTGGAAGGGAAGAGACACACTGAGGGGGTGTGTGGGTTGTGAAGTAACACAGTCTCCAAGCTGGGCTCTCTGGAGGACAAGAGTGCTGCACGTCCACTTCCATGAGGAATATAAGGATTTGGAGATACTTACCTTTGGGAAATACTCACCTTTGGATATATGCACCTGTGGAAATACGTGTGGGATTTTTGGAAGGACGTTTTGCTGGGTTGGCCACTAGCTGCAACGTGGAATACAGTAAGACTGGGGAAAAGTTATTTGAGCGAGGGAGAGTTATGATTTTGGATGTGGAAGAGACATCCCTGAACTGTTAACCCTTAAAGAGCCACCAGAGAACAGAATTGTGTTATACTTTCGTTAGTTTCCCAAGACCTTTAATAAAATCCTTGTTTTGGTTGAACCTGGTCTCCTTGCACTACTTGAGCAATCCCGCTGAAAGCTGTGTAGCCTCTCGTGACATCACAATACCTGAAGAGAATTCCTAGTGTGGTTGGTGCCTGGCGTCTGAGCCGCTGGGTGAATGGAGAAAAATAAGAAAGTCTGTCGGTCCTGTTGTTTTTTGATAAAGAGCAAATACCTACGTATGTGAAGCTTGGTTATGTAAGAAACTACTGCAGTGTAAGTATTGTAAAGGATTTGGCCATGTTTCAAGTGTGTGCAGATGAACAGAGTATACTGAAGAATGGTGTGTAGAAGGACAACGGGTGTTGCAATTGTGGTGGGGATCATGATCCTGAGTTCCTGGAGTGCCCTGTAAGGGTGAAGGAGATTGAGGTGGCAAAAGTTAGAGCGGTCAATCGAATCTCCTATCCGGAGGTGATTAAAAGAACTGATAAAACAAGTGATGCTAGTGAAGATATGATAGTGGATACACCACAGCCTGTAGTAAATGTTTGCTGCAAGACAAAAGATACTCTGTGTGTTAAAAAGGTGGATTTTGTTATGCGTTCATTGTCACAGTTATAAACTGTACAGCACAAGTCTCAAAGAAGTCAAAGAAACTGGAAATTATTGTGGCTGCGGCAGAAAGGTTTTTTGGGACTTAAGGATTGTATTTATTTTTTGTTGTTATTCTGTCTCTCACTGTTCAAATAAACCTACCATTACAATTATAGACTGATCATTTCTTTGTCAGTGGGCAAACGTACAAAATCAGCAGGGGATCAAATACTTTTTTCCCTCACTGTATAGTGCACACCCGGCTTTACCCTACAAAGTGGCCTACTGTAGCCAGCTATATAGCTAGCGAATAATACATTGTTTTTAACATTTAAAAAATGTGTTTACTTTCTTTTGTATTTACTTACTAGGTTCAATCAATCAATCAATTTTATTTTATATAGCCCTTCTTACATCAGCTAATATCTCGAAGTGCTGTACAGAAACCCAGCCTAAAACCCCAAACAGCTAGTAATGCAGGTGTAGAAGCACGGTGGCTAGGAAAAACTCCCTAGAAAGGCGAAAACCTAGGAAGAAACCTAGAGAGGAACCAGGCTATGAGGGTGGCCAGTCCTCTTCTGGCTGTGCCGGGTGAAGATTATAACAGAACCATGCCAAGATGTTCAAAAATGTTCATAAGTGACAAGCATGGTCAAATAATAATCAGGAATAAATCTCAGTTGGCTTTTCATAGCCGATCATTAAGAGTTGAAAACAGCAGGTCTGGGACAGGTAGGGGTTCCATAACCGCAGGCAGAACAGTTGAAACTGGAATAGCAGCAAGGCCAGGCGGACTGGGGACAGCAAGGAGTCCCACTGCCTCAGTTTTTTGGGTCAAAAACAAATATAATGGGCAATCTTCACGATATTTGCAGTGGTAACAAAGTGCAGCCAGCAGCCATGTGGAAAAATTATGTCACCAGAGCGGTTTAGAATGTGTTGTGACATTTGACTTTACCAGCATAATCCACTTTCAATTTCAATGAATATAAATCGCAGACTGTCGGCCACCTTTGATAACTTGGAAACTAGAACTTGAAACTAGCATAGGCCACAACTACTGGAGGGAAAAACAGTGATGTACATAACACACAGCACTCATCTACAGGCGTGTGGGGGAGGGTTCCTGAAATATAACATCCAATCAAAATCTTCCCGCTGGGAGCCAGTGGACCATTCAAACCGTTTTTGCAATAAAAAATTATCCAGACCTCAGCGGTTAACGCTTGATCTGATTGAATCTAGGCCTAACTCAGTCAATGTGTGTGATACTAGATTTCAATCTTGCTGACACAGTGTGTGTGTGTGTGTGCGCGTGTTTAAGTAGCTGCAGCCGGCATTTTCACATTCTCCCTTCATATCCAGCTGTTCCTCAAGTGGCAATCACTCACAATGAGAGAAGAGAGAGAGAGAGAGAGAGAGAGAGAGAGAGAGAGAGAGAGAGAGAGAGAGAGAGAGAGAGAGAGAGAGAGAGAGAGAGAGAGAGAGAGAGAGAGAGAGAGAGAGAGAGAGAGAGAGAGAGAGAGAGAGAGAGAGAGAGAGAGAGAGAGGAGAGAGAGAGAGAGAGAGAGAGAGAGAGAGAGAGAGAGAGAGAGAGAGAGAGAGAGAGAGAGAGAGAGAGAGAGAGAGAGAGAGAGAGAGAGAGGCGCTGCAGCAGATGTGCTGTTCTGTGTGGAGGGTCGATAAGACTACTGGGGTTTCTCCTGCTCACACTCAGGTTTCACTGGGTGACCTCTATGGGCACCGAACACTGCAGCAGGACACATACAGACTTAGACAGACACATTCTCTTTCGCTCTCCGTTCCTCTGTTCCTCTCTCAGCTCACATCTCTCTGTCTCTCTCCCCCACCATGCAGTTGTGTGTGTCGGTGAGTGTGCAGACTGTGTGTGTGACAGGGTTATTGCACATTTCCTTAAACACTAAAGCTCAGCTTTTCATGATTCAGTTTATCACCTACAGACCCTTCTTAAATAAAGAGGGAGACATTGTTCTCTCTCTCCTTATCTCTTCCCCACTCTTTCTCTCAGCCTCTCTTCTCCTCCCCTCTCTCCTTCCTCCCTTTCTCCCCAAGCAGCCTTGAGTGGTTAGGCCAAGGGAAAAGAAGGGGGAAAGGGATGAGGGGAGGAGGGGGTCATTCAGTGCCTTCACTGCTGCAGTGTAATTACTCCTGCTAATCAGAGCACTTTACAGCAGCGCTTCTGTTCATCTACTACTCCATCCTCTCTCCCCCACTCTCTCCCTCGTTCCCATACACTCTCCTAATACTCTCCCTTTCTGACTCTCTCTCTCTATCGCCCCACTCTCCCTATTAACTCTCACTCTCTATGGAAAGCAGAACACCAACTTGAATAATTTCATCCGGGGAGAGAGAAGTGTGTGTGTGTGTGTGTGTGTGTGTGTGGTGTTTACAAGAGGCAGAGGCAAATAGAGATATGCCATAATGAGACAGTAGGAGAGTGTTCTCTGATAGATAAAGAGGTCATTGTGCGTGGTGTGTCTGATAACAGTCCTCCACCCCAACTTGGCTGTAAGGAGCCGGGCAGGGAATACATTGCCTTCAGAAAGTATTCACACCCCTTGACTTTTTCTACATTTTGTTGTGTTACAGCCTGAATTTAAAATTGATTAAATTGAGATGTTTTGTCACTGGCCTACACAAAATACCCCATAATGTCAAAGTGGAATTATGTTTCTAGATTTAAAAAAATACAAATTAATAAAAAATATAAAGCTGAAATATCTTGAGTCAATAAGTATTCAACCCCTTTGTTATGGCAAGCCTAAATAAGTTCAGGAGTAAAAATATGCTTAACAAGTCACATACAGTGAGGGAAAAAGGTATTTGATCTCCTGCTGATTTTGTATAATTTTAATGGTAGGTTTATTTGAACACTGAGAGACAGAATAACAACAAAAAAATCCAGAAAAAATGCCAAATGTTATGAATTGATTTGCATTTTAATGAGGGAAATAAGTATTTGACCCCTCTGCAAAACATGACTTAGTACTTGGTGGCAAAACCCTTGTTGGCAATGACAGAGGTCAGACGTTTCTTGTAGTTGGCCACCAGGTTTGCACACTCTCAGGAGGGATTTTGTCCCACTCCTCTTTGCAGATCTTCTCCAAGTCATTAAGGTTTCGAGGCTGACGTTTGGCAACTCAAACCTTCAGCTCCCCTCCACAGATTTTCTACGGGATTAATGTCTGGAGACTGGCTAGGCCACTCCAGGACCTTAATGCTTCTTCTTGAGCCACTCCTTTGTTGCCTTGGCCGTGTGTTTTGGGTCATTGTCATGCTGCAATACCCATCCACGACTCCATTTTCAATGCCCTGGCTGAGGGAAGGAGGTTCTCACCAAATATTTGACGGTACATGGCCCCGTCCATCGTCCCTTTGATACGGTGAAGTTGTCCTGTCCCCTTAGCAGAAAAACACACCCAAAGCATAATGTTTCCACCTCCATGTTTGACGGTGGGGATGGTGTTCTTGGGGTCATAGGCAGCATTCCTCCTCCTCCAAACACGGCGAGTTGAGTTGATGCCAAATAGCTCGATTTTGGTCTCATCTGACCACAACACTTTCACACAGTTCTCCTCTGAATCATTCAGATGTTCATCAGCAAACTTCAGACGGGCCTGTATATGTGCTTTCTTGAGCAGTGGGACCTTGCGGGTGCTGCAGGATTTCAGTCCTTCACGGCGTAGTGTGTTACCAATTGTTTTCTTGGTGACTATGGTCCCAGCTGCCTTGAGATCATTGACAAGATCCTCCCGTGTAGTTCTGGGCTGATTCCTCACCGTTCTCATGATCATTGCAACTCCACGAGGTGAGATCTTGCATGGAGCCCCAGGCCGAGGGAGATTGACAGTTCTTTTGTGTTTCTTCCATTTGCGAATAATCGCACCAACTGTTGTCACCTTCTCACCAAGATGCTTGGCGATGGTCTTGTAGCCCATTCCAGCCTTGTGTAGGTCTACAATCTTGTCCCTGACATCCTTGGAGAGCTCTTTGTCTTGGCCATGGTGGAGAGTTTGGAATCTGATTGATTGATTGCTTCTGTGGACAGGTGTCTTTTATACAGGTAACGAGCTGAGATTAGGAGCTCCCTTTAAGAGTGTGCTCCTAATCTCAGCTCGTTACCTGTATAAAAGACACCTGGGAGCCAGAAATCTTTCTGATTGAGAGGGGGTCAAATACTTATTTCCCTCATTAAAATGCAAATCAATTTTATTTTTCTGGATTTTTTTGTTGTTATTCTGTCTCTCACTGTTCAAATAAACCTACCATTAAAATTATAGACTGATCATTTCTTTGTCAGTGGGCAAATGTACAAAATCAGCAGGGGATCAAATACTTTTTTCCCTCACTGTAATAAGTGGCATGGACTCACTCTGTGTGCAATAATAGTGTTTAACATGAATGACTATCTCATCTCTGTACCCTACACATACAATTACAGTTGAAGTCGGAAGTTTACATACACTTAGGTTGAGTCATTAAAACTTGTTTTTCAACCACTCCACAAATGTCTTGTTAACAAACTATAATTTTGGCAAGTCGGTTAGGACATCTACTTTGTGCATGACACAAGTAATTTTTCCAACAATTGTTCACAGACAGATTATTTCACTTATAATTCACTGTATCACAATTCCAGTGGGTCAGAAGTTTACATACACTAAGTTGACTGTTCCTTTAAACAGCTTGGAAAATTCCAGAAAATGATGTATTGGCTTTAGAAGCTTCTGATAGGCTAATTGACATCATTTGAGTCAATTGGAGGTGTACCTGTGGATGTATTTCAAGGCCTACCTTCAAACTCAGTGCCTCTTTGCTTGAAATCATGGGAAATTCAAAGAAAATCAGCCAAGACCTCAGAAAAAAATTGTAGACCTCCACAAGTCTGGTTCATCCTTGGGAGCAATTTCCAAATGCCTGAAGGTACCACGTTCATCTGTACAAACAATAGTACGCAAGTATAAACACCATGGGACCACGCAACCATCATACTGCTCAGGAAGGAGACGCGTTCTGTCTCCTAGAGATTAACGTATGTTGGTGCGAAAAGTGCAAATCAATCCCAGAACAACAGCAAAGGACCTTGTGAAGATGCTGGAGGAAACAGGTACAAACGTATCTATATCCACAGTAAAACAAGTCCTATATCGACATAACCTGAAAGGCCGCTCAGCAAGCAAGAAGCCACTGCTAGAAAACCGCCATAAAAAAGCCAGACTACGGTTTGGGGACAAAGATCGTACTTTTTGGAGAAATGTCCTCTGGTCTGATGAAACAAAAATAGAACTGTTTGCCATAATGACCATCGTTATGTTTGGAAGAAAAGGGGGGGACTGGCAAGCCGAAGAACACCATCCCAACCGTGAAGCATGGGGGTGGCAGCATCATGCTGTGGGGGTGCTTTGCTGCAGGAGGGACTGGTGCACTTCACAAAATAGATGGCATCATGAGGAAGGAAAATTATGTGGATATATTGAAGCAACATCTCAAGACATCAGTCAGGAAGTTAAAGCTTGGTCGCAAATGGGTCTTCCAAATGGACAATGACCCCAAGCATACTTCCAAAGTTGTGGCAAAATGGCTTAAGGACAACAAATTCAAGGTATTGGAGTGGCCATCACAAAGCCCTGACCTCAATCCTATAGAAAATGTGTGGGCAGAACTGAAAAAGCATGTGCGAGTAAGGAGGCCTACAAAACTGACTCAGTTACACCAGCTCTGTCGGGAGGAATGGGCCAAAATTCACCCAACTTATTGTGGGAAGCTTGTGGAAGGCTACCCGAAACGTTTGACCCAAGTTAAACAATTTAAAGGCAATGCTACCAAATACTAATTGAGTGTATGTAAACTTGTAGTTACTTCACAATTCTAACCTAATTGACGGAGTGAAAAGAAGGAAGCTTGTACAGAATAAAAATATTTTACAGGATAAAAAATAAATGGAATGGAGCTAAGCACAGGCACAATCCTAGAGGAAAACCTGGTTCAGTCTGCTTTCCACCAGACACTAGGAGATGAAATTACCTTTCAGCAGAACAATAAACTAAAACACAAGGCCACATTTACACTGGAGTTGCTTACCAAAAAGACAGTGAATGTTCCTGAGAGGCCTAGTTACAGTTCTGACTTAAATATACTGAAAATGGTTGTCTAGCAATGATCAACAACCAATTTGACAGAGCTTGGAAGATTTCTGAAAATAATAATGGGCAAATGTTGCAGAAACCAGGTGTGGAAAGCTCTTAGAGACTTACCCAGAAAGACTCACAGCTTTAATTGCTGCCAAAGGTGCTTCTACAAAGTATTGACTCAGGGGTGTGAATACTTATGTAAATTATTTATTTATGTATTTCATTTTCAATGAATCTGCACAAAATTCTAAAAACGTGTTCACTTTGTCATTATGTCATATTGTGTGTAGATGGGTGAGCAAAAAAATAATTTAATCCATTTTGAATTCAGGCTGTAACAACACAATATGGAATAAGTCCAGGGGTATGAATGCTTTCTATAATAATAATAATAATAATATGCCATTTAGCAGACGCTTTTATCCAAAGCGACTTATAGTCATGCGTGCATACATTTTTGTGTATGGGTGGTCCCGGGGATTGAACCCACTACCTTGGCGTTACAAGCGCCGTGCTCTACCAGCTGAGCTACAGAGGACCACTTTACAAAAAAAACTAAAATGCCAAATAAAATAAAATAAAACAGCATTTCTCTCTCCTCCTCCACTCCCCCTTATAAACAGTTATTCACGGGCCTGGGCTCATAAAAGCTCAGGGAATTTTTATTTGTTTCAGAGACGTTTAAAATCTATTGAAGCTGAAACAAAACAGTTAAACCACGGCCGCCTTTGGGTAACACTCTTAGCCGACCGAGACAGGCACTGGAGCCGCAGGTTTATTTCCCAGTTAACTGCCTTACTTTCTAGATCAGCACAAGGCTGATGCATACATGCAGGTAAGCATGAGATATGAGAGAGAAGGAGAGAGAAAGAGAAAGAAAAGGGGGGCGAAAGAGAGAGAAAGAGGATGAGGTTCAGAGGAATATAGAATGAAAGAGAGACAGCTAGAAGGAGGGAAAGAGAACGTTTGTGTTGGTTTCAGTGAGTGTTGAGTCACTCTGACTCACTGCAGTCACCACAGAGAGCCATCCGTAGAGTACCGGATGAAATGGACACGCTATCATAACTCACACACGCCGTCTCCAAAGGTGTGAATAAATGGTGTGTGTGTGTGTGTGGTCATTGTAGAATTATATGGCTGACGTAGTCGCTGCGTATGACTCACACAGTGGAAAAAGTGAAAGAGGGGAATTTTATGTGATTGTGGAAATCTCATCTTTGGGATCCTCTTGTTTTATCACCATAATGCTAAATCGACTGCAACTGATCGGTGAATAGAGATGGAAGGAGAAGCGTGCTTCCTGAAAGGTCAAGCATGTTCTGTTACACCTACACTGGGACTGACAGACTGCAAACGTGACCACCATTCCCACTGGCCACACACTTGTGACCTGACCTTGGCCTAAAATAATTCCCTCAAATCGATACTATGCCTTTAAATAGATTGAGTTTTATTTTGTGTCTTGGTGTGACGTGGCTGTGTGCAGGAAGTGTCCAGTGTGGAACGGTATTCTCTACCGTTTCCAGTAAACCTATCCCCTCCCTACGGGCTAAAGAATGCCCTGTCATCGCCAAGGAAACTGCTAGGAGATATCTGCGTCTTAACAAGCTGCAGAATTTAACACATTTACCCTAAGACTCCCATCAGTGTCCCTGGGAGTGTAAATAAATATGCAATAAATCAATGTGGAGAAAAAAACTGAAAAACTGTCTTGTCAGTAATAAAAAGAAGTGCTGAATTTCGCCGGTTCGTTATTATTGTGATGGTCCACTGCTTTCCTTTGTGTCAATTTTTCAAGAGACCACATCACTGACCATAACTGCCATTTCATACTTCACTATGTTCTTAAAGTTCCAATGCAGCCGTTTTTAACTCAAAATCAAATTATTTCTGGGTAACAATTAAGTAGATACTGTGATTGTTTTGAATTAAAATGGTCAAAAAGAAAGAAAAATAGCTTGTTAGCAAAGAGCAATTTCTCAAGCAAGATTTTTGCTAGAACTGTCTGGCAGTGGTCTGAGTGGGGGAGGGAAAACTAGCTGTTATTGGCAGAGTGGTTTGGAACTCTTTCTTATTGGTCTAACACTCCATCCCACCAAAACAGGCAGAAATTTCAGGCAGTCTTTTCAAACAGCTCTCCACTAAAAGGGCATTATCATAATTGTCACAATTTCACAGTATTATACCTACCTCATAGTGTGAAATATACACTCACTGGTCAGTTTTAGGTACACCACCACGGTCACAAAAATGGATCGCTCCTACAGACAGTGAGTCACTTGGCCGTGGCTTGCTATATAAAGCAAGCAGACAGGCATCGAGGCATTCAGTTCCTGTTCGATTGAATGTTAGAATGGGCAAAACGAGTGACCTAAGAGACTTTGACTGTGGTATGATCGTTGGTGCCAGGCACGCCGGATCCAGTATCTCAGAAATGGTCACCCTCCTGGGCTTTTCACGCTTTTCCGAGAATGGTGTGACAAAAAAAAAAATCCAGTCAGCGGCAGTCCTGTGGGCGAAAATAGCTTGTTGATGAGCGAGGACGAAGGAGAATGGCAAGAATCGTGCAAGGTAACAGGCGGGCCACAAACAGACAAATAACGGTGCAGTACAACAGTGGTGTGCAGAACGGAATCTTGGAACGCACAACTTGTCAATCTTTGTCACAGATGGGCTACTGAAGAAGACGACCAAACCGGGTTCCACACCTATCAGCTAAAAACAAGAAGAAGCGGCTCCAGTGGGCACGCAATCACCAACACTGGACAATTGAGGAGTGGAAAAACATCACCTAGGCCGACGATTTGGCTTAAGCAGCATGAGTCCATGGACCCATCCTGCCTGGTGTCAACGGTACAGACTGGTGGCGGTGGTGTACCACCGACCAATCTGCAGCAACTGTGTGATGCCAGTTTCCTACTTGTAGGTCTGACCCGGTACTAGATGGGTGTACCTAATAAACTGGCCTGTGAGTGTATAGAAAACACAGGAAAATCATGTTATTTGAGGGCTGAGGAAGCCTGCATGGGGTTCTGTTCTGTTGGGAATTACTTCTTCATTTACACACCACCTGGCATTGCTTCCCACCACAGAGAGAGACAAGGCCCATCTCCACCATTCTCCCCTGAGGGGTATGAATACTGGCAGACATACTGTAGCTACATCTAATACTTGAAGCATAACAGTTTTATTACACAACACACACAGTAGGAGTGCATGACACCGCAGATAACAGGGTAACCACTACAAAGAACATGACTGAGTTTCCCTGTACTGTATGTACGTTGCCAGAGGAAGCAGAAGCCAGAAGGCCTCTGGGCAGGCATGGTGAATGGTGTCGCTGGCACAGCTGGAAAAATAGCATTTGATCATTAATGCAATTTACAGAAAAATAGAGAGAGAGGGAAATGGGACAATTTATAAAACATTTGTGAGTTAGGCCTGATGAATACCAGACCCCTCCAGTAGCAGAGAGAGAGAAAAAGAGAGAGAGAGAGAGAGAGAGAGAGAGTTCCTACTGCTGCCCTCCCAGGCCTGGCCTGCAGCGCCAGAGGCTAAGCTCGAACACACTGACCCCCCTAAAGCCCCCTGACGTTGTACTGCGTGTACTCCACATGGTGTGTGTCATGTTATGTACAGAGATCACAGTCACGCTCCCATTTAGAGAAGGACTTGGGCTGCGTCCCAAATGGCCCTATGAGTTCTGGTCAGAAGCAGTGCACTATGTAGGGAATAGGGTGCCATTTAGGATGCATACCTGGTGAGAGAGTCATGATGTGCTGCTGGGCTTGGGTTATTATGTGGGTGATTGATAGTTTGCCTCCCACCTCCTCCTCCTCTAGAAGCATTCCCCCTTTTTCTCCAGATAGCATCTTAGCTGGAGCCCATCTGCCTATTAGAACAAGCATTCACATGTGTGCACTGTCACTCAAACATCTGCTTAGGGACATCGTGGTGACTAAACCCAGGCTCAGAACTACTTGAAGAAGGATGCATACCGTTATAGTTTATGAAATAGTATTTTTTCATTATGGAAACATATATATATTTGTTGTTTTTATTTCCCTGGTCCCCATGTAAATTCCCTTTTTTGATATACCGGTGTGCTAACTACAGTACAATGTGCTGGTTCCAAGGAGACTTTGATGTAGGTTGCTTAGCCAATGATAATGTATTCCTAAACTGGCTATTATGACTTCTGGTTAAGTGTGTGAGTTTTGAAATAAAGAATTCTTACCGTGAAATGATGACCTCATATGAAAATGACCTCTTCCTGTCTTATATAATAGCAATCTCTCCTTTTCCCTCTCCTCAGATCCTCTCCTCCCATCCTACACGTCTCCCACCTCTCCCCTGGACCTGTCTTCCCCCTCCTTCACAGACAGCCTCCCACCAGACAGCTCCAGCAGCCCCTACCCGGGGGAGAGACCACCACGGCCCAGCCCAGCTACCCTCGCTTCATCGGACAGGGCTTCAACGAGAACCTCATCCCCATCTACTGCTCCATCCTGGCTGCTGTGGTGGTGGGGCTGGTGGCCTTCATCGTCTTCAAAAGGTGAGGGGTCATGGAATGGGACCAGAGACAAAGCAGGGAGATAGGATATGAGCACAGATAGAAGCAGAGATCATGCAGATAGAAGCAGCTTTCATGCAGATAGAAGATATCATTCAGATAGAAGCAGCCATCACATAGATAGGATCAGATATCACACAGATAGAAGCAGCTATCACACAGGTAGAAGCAGCTATCACACAGATAGGACCAGAGACAAAGCAGGGAGGATAATACATGTATGCAGACAGCACTTTTCTCTTTCAGTGGGCTCAGGCTGGAGGAGGGAGAGAGAGGGAATGAACTAGGACTGAGAGGTTGAATAGTCAGGGAAGGGGACAGACAGGCAGGGTGGTGTTTGAGTGATGTAGCCCATGGCTAAAGAAAGGCAGGGAGGCAGATAGAGAGGGACTGTAGTGGTGAAATATTTAGGCCTGTTGTGGAATGGCGAGACATTGACCCAGTTACACCACATGATTACACACACACCTCCAACACACCATAATGCATTTCGAAGGTCACACACTCAGAGCATAATGATTGACAGAGGTCAGTCACACATCAAACATTAGGAAAATGATGCACAGAGACACACACACACACGCATGTGCACACAAACACATACACACACACACACACACAGCGATTCAAACACACCATGTAGCAAGTAAACAAGCTCATCATCACATCTGGCATCGATTGTAAAGTGCAGTCCAGTTGAAATCCGAGTGGCTACTTCGTCAACACAAACAGTTATGGGGCTACTTTAATATCTGTCTCCTTCCACTGTATAAACATTTACAACACTGTCTGTTAAAAGGCTTTGATTGACTGATTGATTAGATTTGATCATTACAACTAGAAGGCTGCTCCAGCCAGAGACAACATTACATTAAAAATGATTGAGGATAAAACCACTATAAAGCCAGAAGGCTTGTTTCCCTTGTGCTTCTTTATGTTTACTGGAATACATTCAGAGATGTTCGATGACTTATCACTCCTCGTCCCTGCCACGTGTCCTGATGACGATCCCAATCCCAAAACGTCCATCACTTGCATCACACCAATTAAACCACTGCTGGGAACACAGTGTTGCGGGCATGACTCACTTCTTCTCCGTTCACACCTTCCCAGGTGGAACAGCTGCAAGCAGAACAAACAGCCGCTAACAACCGCCAAGCCACAGCAGCCAATCAGACGGTGACGCCGGAGGGGGGAGAAGCTGCACAGCGACAGCGGCATCTCAGTGGACAGTCAGAGTCTGCAGGAGCAGCAATGCAGCCCAGGCCCAGGTCCAGACACAGACACACAGACAGGAACATATAGGTGAGCTCTCATAACACTGTAACACTGTTACCTTAAAACACACACTGTACACTTAGCTAGATGCTGTAATGGAAGTCTGTATGTCTGTGTGTTCACCTGTTGGGTCTGTCATGACATTCCATGCTAGCTGGACTAGGCATATACAGATGGATAGATGGTTCCAGTACAGAAGTGAGCGATGAAAGTGGTAACAAAGTGAATTTAGGATACATATTGTATTATTGTACCTAGCGAGTCTCAGTTATTATCCCGTTGTGAATACATACTTAGAGATACGACTTTGTAAATGTCACCAAAAAGTCTTAACATGGGAGGTTATGAAGGAGGGAAGGATGAGTAGTCTACACAATTGACATCTGATATCTGTGTTCTACCAATGTATCCCCTCTGCCTATGCTACATGTGACCCGCCTCAGATATAAAAAAAAAAAAAAAAAAAAAAGAAAATAGAGAGAGAGAGAGAGAGAGAGAGAGAGAGAGAGAGAGAGAGAGAGAGAGAGAGAGAGAGGAGAGAAAGAGAGAGAGAGAGAGAGAGGAGAGAGGGGGGAGGGAGAGAGAAGAGAGAGAGAGAGAGAGAGAGAGAGAGAGAGAGACAGAGTGGTCCAATATTCGGTTGGAGACAACACCACTGCCATCCAGAACAAAGACCCTCAATAAGCAGGAGGAAAGCATTGTGGGAAATACATGATGAATGGTTGTGAAGGAGGAGAGCAACCTTTTAAACGGAACAAGAAAGTTAAAACAAAAGCAAGAGCTTCAGGAATGTGAAGTGGTCTCTCTATAGAGCCTGGAGCGATCTACCTTCCTTCAATTAAAAAATCGTGGCACAGACACAGTCAGTCCTCTTATACTGAGGAGAACCATGCTCTACTTACTCCTCTCTCCCTCTCTTTATCTCTTTCAACTTATCTCTCTCTTTCTGTGTCTCTCTCCTAGATATCTACTCTTTCTTCCTCCTTCTCTCTCTCTTTTTCTTTATCTCTCTCTCTCTCTGGAGTCTCAGTGGCGTGGCACAGTTTCTGTCCACTCAGAGGAGTGATAGAGAGAGCTTTGTCATCAGAAGGAAGAGAGGAGACCAACTACAGAGTGATGAGAGTTTGTTTTTCCAACCTCCTAAGTGCTGAGCCAGAGCCTAAGGGCCCTACACATCCAGTGACTCAGCATCTCTCTCTATGCAGTCCTTAATACATAACGAAGAAGTTATGAAGTAGTTATGAGGTAGTTCAGAAGACAATTATAAAGTCACCTGACCTCTGCTGTTTTGGATCTTACCTACAATCGAAATGTATACCCATGCCCATGTGATGCCTGGAAACCTGGGAAATGCTGCTATTGTTTTATTTTGTGTTGTGGGAATTCTATTCATTTTCCCCCACTCAGAAATGCAAAGCCTCAGCATAATGGAGAAAAGGGGGCATCTTTCCCTGAGGATTAGCATGTGATTGGGTCATTGAGTAGATGCCCGCCCCTTTAACCCTAGTCTCTTTGTGTGATTGGCTCATTAGCAGGTGTTGTGTGATGGAGGCCAGGCCCGATCCCCCTGCCTGTTTAAATCTGATCCAGCAACAGTGTTTAATGTCTGCTAATTGCGTTAGCGCTGTCTTCTCGCGAAGCCATTAAAATACAGTACTGCACACAGCATGCTGTGGGTTGTGCGTCTCCTCCACTGCTAATGGGGACTTGTTAAAATATAAAACACCCAAGGGGTGAGAATATGTACAATAAATCCATAAAATCATAAGGGTTTCCTTTTTCAAATGAACCATATTTTACACATACTGTATGACTGAAAAGCCCATAGCAGTCTTTGTAGACAGTGTCATACCCAGTCAAAACAAGTCAATTAAGATTTCCAAGTAGAAATATGAAAATCTATCAAATATGCCTGTGCTTTGATTGACAAGCTCAAAAAGGACTCCCGGGTCCCTGTGTGAGTCACTGCCTTGGGGTAAGACCTCCCAAAAGACTTACAAACATCTATAATAAGTATTCTCTACTCTCCAGTGCAATCTGGTGATCTTTTTAAAAAGCAATCTGTCTTTTTCCCTCTGAGGCCCCCTTCCCCCTTTACACTGGAGTATTCCTTCCTCAAGGGGCAGAGGGAGAAGTGGTGTTTAAAATGTAAATGGGACTCAAACCTCTCACTTGTCTCTCTCATCGCCGTCTGCCTTTGTCCTTGATCTGATCCCGTTCTCTACCTGGACCGGTAGTCACAGAAACTGTCAATCAAAGTCTGCTTCGTCCCCGGGTTAGAGGGGCAGTGGGCTAAAGCTAGTGTAGTACAGCGCTAGTGTAATAGGAGAGTAGCTAGTGGGGTAGAGAGTAGCTAGTGGGGTAGGATAGTAGCTAGTGGGGTAGGAGAGTTGCTAGAGGGTTAGGAGAGTTGCTAGTGGGGTAGGAGAGAGTAGCTAGTAGGGTAAGGAGAGTAGCTAGAGGGGGTAGGAGAGTTGCTAGTGGGGTAGGAGAGTAGCTAGTAGGGTAGGAGAGTAGCTAGTAGGGTAGGAGAGTAGCTAGAGGGGTAGGAGAGTTGCTAGTGGGGTAGGAGAGTAGCTAGTAGGGTAGGAGAGTAGCTAGTAGGGTAGGAGAGTAGCTAGAGGTGTAGGAGAGTAGCTAGAGGTGTAGGAGAGTAACTAGTGGGGTAGGAGAGTAGCTAGTAGGAGTAGAGAGAGTCTAGTGTAGTAGGTGGGTAGCTAGTGGGGTAGGAGAGAGTAGCTAGTGGGGTAAGATAGTTGCCAGTAGTGGGGGTAGTAGAGTAGCTAGTAGATTACAATTCTAGTGTTGTAGTAGAGTAGCTAGTGTAGTAGGGAGTAAAGCCATTTCTGTTGTAGAGGCAGTCCTGGGATGGGGTGAGGTAGACAGCAAGAGCTTCAGATTAGGGGAAATACTGACGTAATGCATTGTCCAATAACGCTTTCGAGACTAAATGAAAAGAGCTATATAAATGGTAATCCATTGTTGGCATTAATCATGAATAAATGTAACGTAATGTAGTGATGACCTCTATTTTGAGTAGAATAGAATAACTTGAGTCTCTATTGACTCTGTTCTAAAGAGAGAGGGATGTCAGTGGTGGGAGGTACAGTGTGACAATCAGACAGGTCACATTTACATTTTACATGTACACTTTGGTAATTCAGCAGACGCTCTTATCGACAGCGACTTACAGTCAGTGCATTCAACTAAGGTAGGTAAGACAACCACAAATCACAGTCCCTGTTTAAGCAACATCACATCACAGAGAGGGTAATTGAATGTGAGGAGGAATGTGAGACGCCTCAAGGTGCCAGAGGCCATGACATAACTGCCAGCTGATTGACAGGGTCTGGTTAGGGCTGGTCAAATAACCCTGGGGCAACAGAAGGTAATCAGCATGTCTCCTGTATTCCATTCCTGCCTTTAGGAGGAGAGCAGTTGATTACCTATTCACTGCCGATCTCAATCTCAGTCTTAATCAGCTATCTTTAAAGCTTCGGAGTGGCCTGAAATCAAATCAGCATCGGCTGAACTTACTAATGGAAGATCAACAGTGTTTGTGCTTTCCAATGACTTGGACTATTCTGAACATGCCCAGTAGAATTTGATCTGATAAAGACTGGTTAATACCTTAGAATTGGAATGTGTGGAGCAGTGGTTCCCATTTAAAGCAACCATTAGATTTTGGGTGTCAGCAATCTTTATCAATTAAGCCACCAACTGACTCAGTAGGTTTACATTTGCAGTCTAGGGGGAGGGCTGCATGAACCATTCAAAGAGGAGATCCTGAAGAGGAGCACAAGTATTTTGCTGCTATCATGAAAAGACAGAATGATGCTTCAGCAAGACTGCTCAGTGTCTCTCTGCAGTGTCTGTGATGCCCATAGGATGGCTGTCTAAACAGGAAGGAGAACAATTTACAGACTGCATGACGTGCTCTGGAGAGAATCAACACAAATAACGAGAGCTAAAGGAGAGGCAGAGAAAAAAGAGAGATTTCAGAAAAAAAATCTAATGTGTGTAGAATGAGAGAAGATCGTCTTAGCAGCCTTCACCTGTGTTCACCACGTGACACTTAAACAGGCCCGATGATGTCATAGCGTGGTTGATACAAAAAAAGCCCTTCTTGTGAACTTTAGAATTAGAGCTCTCTTTGTACATTCTGGCTGGCACAGGGTGCATTGATCAAGACAAGAAAACAACCAGTGAACTTCGGAGCTCCTCTATAAAACGCCTCTGAATTCCGGAAGCGTTTCCATGGCACCCCCTCAATTGACAACAGGTTGAGGGCTTGTGGGAAAGGGGGGACATTTGTCCCTCTTCCTCCCCCTGTAGTAATGAGTTCAGTGAAACAGTTGGAGGGGGTTGATGAGTGTGTGACCTCTCAAGGCCCCCTACAGGGCAGAGTGTGTCAGAGTGTATCAGATTGGACACAGCATCATAGACACTGACCATATATGTTTTTAACATGTTTCTCTCTCTCTCTGTCTCTCTTGTCTCTCTGTTTCTTTCTTTCACCTCCCCTCTCTCTCTCTCTCTCTCTCTCAGTGGTGAGGGTGGATGGGGGCCTGACTCACCTCCCCCCAGGTCTGAGGAAGAAGAGAAGCCACTGACAGGAAGGAGGAAGAGGAGGAGAAGGAGGAGAGGGGGCAGTGGGGTTGCCATGGAAACCTGGATGTAGGGAACGGACATACAGTATAAGAGTACAGACTGAGTGGGCTTTCTTGGATACAACAAGGGACGTTGTCGACATTATCGGCCCTTTTTCACCATGTGTGGCCACGGTTTCTGATTGGCCTCTTGTTTCAGTATGGACCCTTATTGGACAGACTGGAGCATCAGAGGACCCTGGAGTCTGTATCTCTACACAGAACCCAACTCTTGCCAGTGTGTCTTTGAACACTAAACCTCTCCGCCAATACCAACCCTAACACCAACCCTCCGCCTCAAGTCACTAAAGTTGCAAAATCACTACCACCCATAATCCAAAAAGCATCACTGTGTTAGATATCCTGATCTCTGTGTCTTTTCTGTCAGCTGGTGTTGACCGATCATTATGAAAAGTTTGTTAGGATGTTATCCCATGAAGGAGTTTTATCCTGTGTCCCCATAAGTTCACTGCCAACTTCCTTTGACCATTTGCTAAAATTATTATTCATCCACCCCCGATTCCCCCTACTCACTCACATCATCAAATGTTTGTGCCTCAGAGGTAGATAAACTCTCTGTCCCCTCTCTCCCCCTTGTCTGCTACTCTCTCTCTCTCTCTCTCTCTCTCTCTCTCTCTCTCTCTCTCTCTCTCTCTCTCTCTCTCTCTCTCTCTCTCTCTCTTCTCTCTCTCTCTCTCTCTCTCTCTCTCTCTCTCTTCTCTCTCTCTCTCTCTCTCTCTCTCTCTCCCAGCGTGTACGTATACATGTCCCTCTTTCCATCCCTCCATCTATACCTGTCCTATCCTAGTGTGTTCTCAGGGCTAATCCTCACAGTAGTCTCTCAGTGCCTCAGTCACACCTCCAGACACTCTTCTCAGACCTCGGCAGCAGCAGCCTGTGTTATAATCCTCCATGGGATCCTGTCTGATAGTATCCCACTGTTATCTATTCAACACAACTCAGTGTGGAGAACTGTTATGCTGCGTTTAGATGGTGCAACGAGGTAGACCCATGCGTCTGGATGTCATTTTCACTGAGAGCACGACGGTAAATCCCGTTGAGTCACGGTGAACCAGAACTTGCCGCCAGAGTTCAAATATTTCAACTTTGCCGTCTGCCCGTGGCGTTGTTTTCTACCGGATGTTGATTTGCACTGTTTGTTTACCAAAATCACCATAGCAACGCATACCGTCGTGCTGGCTTGCTTTCTTCTCTGACTGGTATGACCGGTTTTTGGCGTCCTTTCGTCTAAATGCGCGTAGTCACCCATTCCAAAAATCTCCTTATCCTTTTCTAACTGACCACAGACATAGACATTTCTAAGGTGAACAGGGCCTGAGACGTTTGTGTTGTTGTTATACTGTTGCCCCTGATTACTGTGCTCTCCTATTCAAATCAAATCAAATTTTATTTGTCACATGTACCGATTACAACAGGTGTAGACCTTACAGTGAAAATGCTTACCACAAGCCCTTAACCAACAGTGTGCAGTTTTAAGAAAAATAAGTGTTAATGTATAGATCTCAATGGCTGTGGATCATTCCGTCATTCCGTCACCGCAACATGATACACTATCCCTCCTCTGTTTTCTGACACACTTGACTTATTTTCTCCATCCAACATGGACTCTGACAGAACTTCCACGATTCTGTTGGAATGATTCATGCTTTGAATGTAACAGATTCTAGATGTTTCTCTCTGTCTGTTTGTGGTGCATCAGCCTCTCTTAGTGGGTTGAGTTACAGGCTTCCTCAGCAGTGCAGCTCCATTGCCCCAGGAGCTGTGATATGCAATATGAGGACCCAACTACTTTAACATTGCGGCTCATTACCTACTGATGTCCAACTGCCCAAAAATAAAACTTGTGACATCATCAGAACGAGACTCTGCTGTATCGTATTCACTTATAGGCAGCCATTAGTTGTCTAATTATTCTCTTAACATACATTTTTGTGTATTATATACCTTCATTTTCAACCCTTCAGCATTAATGAAGTGTATTGTATGTATCTCTCCTGAAATAAACACAAGCACCCGCATACACACGTGCAGATATGTGTGTGTGCTAAAAGAGTGCAGTGTCGCTAATGTGTCTGCTCGTATGTATGGTGGTGGTTTGGAGTAAGCTCACGGGCCATTAAGGAGACATTCACAACCCAGGCAGGTATAATTACATTTTACATTTTAGTCATTTAGCAGACGCTCTTATCCAGAAGCACTTACAGTTAGTAAGTGCATACATTTTTCATACTGGCCCCGTAGAAGCGGACCCACAACCCTGGGCGTTGCAGCGCCACGCTCTACCAACTGAGCTACAGGGTTCATTTAGCTTCACTCAGTCAGCTGGCTCTCATCCTGGAGCCCTCTGTTCTGAGTGCACAAACATACAAACGCTTTTAAAAAGTGGCAACAACGTACATACTGCCACCTCTGATCTGTCTGAAAGCAGTACATTTGCTGTATCCACCATGGTGATCTAAACCACCCCCGCCACACTCCTCTCTTATGATAAACTGTATGTATGTATTGCATTTTATCCCTTTTGTATGTATCTCTATTGTTTTGTATACTGAGTCATAAATGTATTAGATGTTGGCAATGTAGCTACGCTTGCTGTAACTGTACTGCTTTGAAGTCCAGGTTTGATTCCCAGGGACATGTGATTACTCAGGGTCCACTTGGGCATGGTTTGATGCTTGAATTTAGATGTAGGTCGATATGGCAGAAGTAGAGACACTTTTGTAGAAGTCAGAGAGAGAGAGAGAGAGAGAGAGAGAGGGGGGGAGAGAGAGAGAGAGAGAGGAGAGAGAGAGAGAGACTATCTGGCGTAGCAAAGATACAGTAAGATGAAGACCCTCTCAGTGTAGTGAGTTTTGGGGCTTTGAATGTGTTCCCTTATCACTGAATAGAAACCAGACCAACAAATCCACACTATGTTCCCGCCTGGAAGCCTCTCTCTGGTGTGCCATATCCAGTGGCTTCACACACATATTTCACACAATATTATTGACAGCAGTGTGATTCATGTTGCTCCACAATGGAAGTGCAGTAGGACCTAGTGGACCAACACCAATAATACCACTGACTGTCCCAGCAACCATTGGTGAATAACTAAACCTTTCACTGTGGCTGGCGGCCCCACTGGCCCAATCTAACACTGTGTAACTGTCACCACAGGTGAATGAGTGTCAATATAGAATCTACATATACTCAATCTGCTGCTTAGACACTGGTAGAAGTGAAGGGGAAATAATATAAAATTAACGCTGAATGCGTTACAGACATAAATATACCAAACATTCAATGCTGAGTTTATTTCTTTCTGTTTTGTTAAGTGTATTATATTTTTGAATCATATTTTTTTGTAAACGGTTTCTTGTTTTATTACTATTAGATTAATATCATCAAAGACTGTGCTATACAAGTGCTCTACAATATCTCTTGAGTCAAGGTGTCTTTCAGTTATGTTCAGAAGACTTTTCTGTTGTTCTTATTCTGTTTTTATTCTCACTTGTTGTATGATCTGTGTTTTGTTTGATCATTTGAGTGTTAATAAATTTTCAGGAAGTATAGGCAATAGGTTAAAACATACTGCTAATGTCATTGAAATCCATATGGCATCATCTACTACATGCCATCTGTGTCTCTGTAGTGGGCGCAGTGGTCTAAGGCACTGCATCGCAGTGCTAACTTTGTCACTAGAGATCCTGGTTCCAATCCAGCTCTGTCATAACCCGGCCAGCGACGGAACTCATAAATTGGCCCTTTTAATTAGCTCGCGTTAATCCCAGAGGCAAAAATGCCGGCAGGGATTAGCTCAGTTGATGAGCATGGTGTTTGCAGCACTTGAGGTTGTGGGTTCAATTCCACGGGGGGCCATATAAAAAATTAATTCACTAACTGTAATCTCTGATAACGTCTACTCTAAACTAAAATTAAAAAAATAAAAAAATCTGCTGTATCTGTTGCCCGACCACAATATACTCTATCTACAGTGCAAAAGTGGCAATATGCTTGATAGGCATGACCAGTATGTTTTTACATGTTCAGTTTGTCCAGAGGTTGTGGACAGACATGTCATGTATGTGGAGGATTCACTGTGTTCTCTGCATTATATTAAATATATAAAATCTACACAGAAATGTCAGACCCTGTCCCCCCCAAAAGCTGAATTTACCTGTGTGCATAGCACTAATGTAAAATGCATTGTGTACATGTGAATTTCTTAGAAGTTGTTGCAATATATAAATACACTATACAATTGAAAAACGCAAACAAATAGTTATCTGATAAATAAAAACAAATGTAATTCCCTTTGTCAAGTCATTTGACCATAATACTGA